>NC_072738.1:58906366-58986248 GCF_026930045.1 Uloborus diversus
GAATATTGTCCAAGACATATACTAAAATTTATTAAAAAAAAAAGAGCAAGCATTATATTCTGCAAACATTTACAATTAAAATTTATAAGTCAAATTTACATTTTGAGAATAATGAAGCTTGTAATGCTTCAATGGAATAAATCTTTATTTTAATGTCCCCAAAGATAATAAAACTTATTTATTAAAAATTATGCAAAAAAGGTAAGTATAGAAAAAATGGAATTTTTGTATTAAAAATGGATTTTTGCTACAAACAAAAATTAGTTATAAAAAATGTAAAAATACCTTTGCTTAAAAAATAAAAGGAAATAAAACAACGTTAAAAGTACAGTGCAGAAACTCTGCATACACGTGTTTTGGCGTTACAAGGAATTCCTTTTTCAATGCACAAAATAGGAGCTAGTAGATTTAAAGCCATCAAACAAAAGTCAGATTTTTTTGTTGAATATCTTTACATTCTTTAGCTCACATGTTATGCACTGAAAAAGACGTTCCTTGTACCGGGGGGGGAAGGGGCAGAAACACGTTTCTGCAGTGTTCCTGCACATTTGTTTCATCTGCTTTTAAAAATCATTTATGTTTGGTGGACTAGAACTATAATTGATTGGTATACAGTGAAACCCCTCCTAACGGACACCCCTTTTATGCGGACAATTTTTAATTCCCCAGTTCCAATGCAAATAACATTATTAAACCCCTGTCCTGCGGACACCTCTATATTGCGGACAAAAAAATTTGTCCGGTTAGTGTCCGCAATAGAGGGATTTTACTGTAATTTGTTTTAATTCCAACTTGATTAATCATACCTTTTATTTATTTATTTTTAATTTAAAAAATAATTTTTTTGTAAAATTTTTGACGCAAACAAAATTGTATATATAATGCGCAATTAAATTTCAGCAGGAATTTAGTTTTAAAAACTATTATATGGACAAGGAGGTCTATACTACTATTCCAATAAGTTCAAAATTCATCACATGTGTGTCGGTGGTTCTTCTTAAAACATAATTGGTACTTGATAACTCGGCCTAGTAGTGAAAGGCGGAGTACTCGGTAACTCGGTACTCGGCCGAGTAGTGAAAGGCCGAGTACTCGGCACTCGGCTAAAGTGCTACTCGGTACGTCTCTAATGCATACAAAAAGTTTCTAAAAGGAATTTTGATATTAAGGACGGTAGAGCTTAAGGCCCTATCCTCATATAAATAATAGCCGATGATAAAGTAACCCGCGTGTTTCAACAATGAATCTCGCGCCACGGCATGTGATAATTTGATAAAATATGTTTTGATAATATTTAACATGCAGAGAAAAGGTTGAACTCGATCCAGTGACTTAACTGTTTTACTGGTAAGACTGTCATTTTAGGAGAATAAAGAGACGGGAAAATGGTTAACAATGACTGCTATCTTCTGGAGTTAATGTTTAATCCACTGGAGTTAGGGTTAAACTGCCAAAATATCACCAAACAGGCAATCGCTGCGTTCAAACGTACATGGAAGCAAATTTTCACCCGTCATACCATGACGGGCGACTTTCTAGTTAAATAATAACTAGAGACGTACCGAGTACTCGGTAACTACTCGGTACTCGGCCAATTTGCCGAGTACTCGGTACTCGGCCAAATTCTGATCAGATACTCGGCCAATACCGAGTAGTTGTAAAATATTGAATATTGTCCAAGACAGATACTAAAACTTATTTTTAAAAAAAGAACAAGCATTATGTTCTGCAATCATTTACAATAAAATTTATAAGTCAAATTTAAATTTTGAGAATGAAGTTTGTAATGCTTTAATGGAATAAATCTTTATTTTAATGTCCCCAAAGTTAATAAAACTTATTTATTAAAAATTATGCAAAAAGGTAAGTATAGAAAGTATGGAATTTTTACATTAAAAATGGATTTTTGCTACAAACAAAAATTAGTTATTAAAAATATAAAAATACCTTTGCTTAAAAAACAAAAGGAAATAAAACAACGTTAAAAGCACAGTGCAGGAACACTGCAGACACGTGTTTTGGCGTTACAAGGAATTCCTTTTTCAATGCACAAAATGGGAGCTCGTGGATTTAAAGGCATCCGACAAAAGTCGGATTGTTTTGTCGAATGTCTTTACATTCTCTAGCTCACATGTTATGCACTGAAAAAGACGTTCTTTGTAACGGGGAGGGGGGGGGAGCAGAAACTTATTTCTGCAGTGTTCCTGCACATTCAGGGCTGGCAAGTTTCTGCCGGAGCGGTAAAAACCACTGGTAGAAACCGGTTAAAACCGGCATGGCAAAAACCACTTTCTGCCGCATTTTCGGCAGAAACTGGCAAAAACTCTCAAAATGACAAAAACTATTGACAGACCGTAGAAAATGCATGGAAAAAATAATTAATTGTTAACCAAAGCACAGTTTAATTTACAATATTATCACAATTCAGAATCAAATATTACATTGTTTGGACCCTGCAGTTGCTTCTTGGAAAAGGTGGTCCCAAAAATCTAAATAGTTTCTCAATTTAATATGCACAAATGAGAAATTTTAGAATATTCTTGCAACAGAAGAGCTAGCAGGCAATGCATCAAGGAACAAGCAATATTCATGAAACTTTCAAATTGTATATATTTTTAAACTGGTGCATCATGTAGTAACTAGGGTAGTGGTAAAAATTCGTCTGGAAAAATGAGTTTCGAGAAGTGGGGCCAATTTGTTTTGCAAAGCTGTGATATTACGTACAAAATCTAGATTAATATTGGGAAGTAAAATTTGACTTTCTTCTTAAAGCACATGATAATTTTAATCACAAGCAACTTAGATGTAGCTTATTTACGAGCAAATTACAAACAGTAATGCCAGTTTAATTCTGTATATCACTCCTTTATCCTAAGAACCCATATGATTTTCATCCTTGTTAGATTAATCCAAATATTACGAGCATCCGCATTGAAAAGTTCCCTTTCCGAACTAAATCAAGGGCACTAGCATAACATTTTATTTTTTACAGTGTTGAAATGAAGTTTAATTTTTTAGTTTATACAAATATCATTTAGTAATTACTTTAGTTTTTTAAGACAGTTTTAAGTTTCTGCCAGTTTTAACCGGTTATAACCAGTTTCTGCCACTGGCACGGCAAAAACTAGTTTTTGCCGGCAGAAAGCCAACCCTGTGCACATTTGTTTTATCTGCTTTTAAAATTATTTGTGTTTGGCGGACTAGAACTATAATTGATTGGTATACAGTGAAACCCCTCCTAACGGACACCCCTCAAAGGCGGACACCCCTCTTATCCGGACAATTTTTAATTCCCCAGTTCCAATGCAAATAACATTATTAAACCCCTGTCTTGCGGACAAAAAAAATTGTCCTGTTAGTGTCCGCATGAGAGAGATTTTACTAATTTGTTTTAATTCCAACTTGATTAATCATACCTTTTATTTCTTTATTTTTAATTTTAAATTTTTTTTTTTTTTGTAAAATTTTTAACACAAACAAAATTTATATATATAAAAATGGATGTATGTTTGTGGGTGTGTGGGTGTGTGTGTATGTTCCTTATACAAATCCACAGTTTTCCTCGGATTTCTTCCAAATTTGGCACAAAGGTAAATTGTTGCTCAGGAATTCATATAGGCGGGTTTTTGGAATTTTAAAAACACCCAAAAAGGTCTAATTTCATATTTTGAGTCATAAAATTGCTCTTTTCTGCACGATCAAATTTTTGTATAGTTATGAATTACGTCTACATGAAAAACCCGTAAAAAACTGCCCTAGATGAAGTTTCTTCAAAGTTTAACTGTAATCGTTAAATTTGTGAACCTTGGTTCAAAGCAAATGAAAATGGTTAGCAACATATAACCACCAGGAGATATTTTAAATGCAATCAACACAAAAAGTATCCTCAACCATGGTCGTTAATGTCGATTAGCGACAAGCGTAAAGCATGTTTGGAAAGAAATCCGAACGAAAAAGAAATGCTGTTTTTCAGTAGTTCTTAAATTGTACCCGGAAAAGACATAGGGATGCATTGAAACACCGTCGGTTCTTTATCAATTTGCTTGCGCATTTTGCTAATAAGTTTTCAAGTAATAATTCCGTAACAATAAACGAAATTTTGATCTGTATTTTCTGCATAACCAGCACAGAAAATACCAAAATGAGATAGGTATTAAAAATGCATTCAATTATCGAAGTACAACCTTCAACAGTTTTAGCGTTAGAATACTAAACTCACATTAAAACGACATCCTTGCAAAGGAAATTTAATTTAATATTGTATTATCCTTAAACAAATCAATATGTAAATGTTATTTATACTGTTCCATGATTTACCTAATTCGGTTCACCTAAGTTTCACCGAAATCGCTCCAGGTTATCAAAGAAAAAGGGGTAAAAGTACTAATAGGGCTAATGGATTGCAAAATAATCATTTTTGTGCATAGTAGTAAAGACTGAATTTATCTTTCAAGGGGGAGGGGGATAGTCATGGGGTTCATTACATGTACATAAACTACCATACTAGGATTGCTAATGTGTGGTGAAATAAAAGACTGTGCACCTTTAGACCCGAAACCACACGGAAATATAATACGGCGGAATTAAAAGTTTTGGAAGGGTAAAAGTTTAAAGTTTGAAAAAATGCAAAGAAATATTAATTTAAATTTAAACTTTTAAAATGCATAAACTGTCTCCATTTTTATGTAAACAAATTTCTTAATCGCTTCAAATTTTATGTTACTTTAACGCTCGAAGCAATAGTACACCTGATGGAGCATCTCCGCTGACTAGCAATAATTTTAAACCAGTTAGCGGGTATGATGCAACTTTTGACACTAAGAGATTGCTCCTGAAATGGGCATGATGAAATATTACACCACATTATAAAGTTTTTTCTTTTTAGTCTTCATCGTGAAATTAGTTGAGCAAAGCTCCATTTCCAATTCCAAGACTCTCAGTTCGATAACTTTTATTGTAAACAATCGAAAAATATTAGTGTTTGTAACTACTACTAAGTAATTCAACCGTCATTGAAAAAATGGTGTAAGATAAAAATGGATACGCATCAGTGTTATAGAAGCAACTCTGTTCACAGTGGAGGGATAAGGTGAAACAATTTGTATCTCATGTATAACCACTAATCGCAATACATCATTCTTTAAACTTCAAGAAATTAAGATCTCCAGTAAGACTTAAGTTTTGTATCACGATCAATAAGTCAGAAGGGCAGGCGATCAAGTACTTTAAATGCATGTGAAAATTACCTATTTCCCATATAGATAGCTTTATGTTGCATGCTTAAGGTTGGGTTCACTCAAAAATGTATTTCATTTTGCTGCTGGAACGGGGACTAAGAATTGTATTTAGGAGCAAGATTTGAGTTAAATTTACAAATTAAAAATTTTTGAATAATTTAACTTTTTAGTGTTTGAATTACGTTTCTAAATGTGGAAATACATTTCCTTCGTTTTGAAGCTGCGGATATGGGGAACAGAATGTGCAACAAGCTTTTGTAAAACATAAACAAAAAATTGTCTAATATACAGTTGTAAGTAGAAACAAGACGGTTTTTTTCTTTCTTTTAATTTCATGACCTGCAAATAATTTTTTAAAAAATACGCAGATAGTGACCAAAATGTGTACGCCTATTTCTTTATAAGGCAGTTCAATTGACGGGTTTTATATAGTTCGTTTCATAAGTTCGTGTTCACGTACTCCATTTTTAATGCTTAATGTAACTTAAAATAATAACTATAACTATATCTATAGTAACTATTATTCAGTGGAACCATTCCTACCCCTCATTACGACTGTGCCTCTGTAAATTAAAATTTCGATATTCTCAAAGGAATACTTTAGAGCAGCAAACTTAAATAAGTGCTCTTACTACCTGCATCAGATTGAGTTATCATGTTACATCACAACATTTACGGCAAAAGTGTGAGGTTTTAAAAATTGGAAATAAAATTTTAATCAAGACAAATTTTGAATCGTTGCAAGACACCAATACTAATGTCTAACTGTCATTTTCGCGTACGAAAATAGAAATTTGACATAAATATAAGAAAATAAAATGTAGTTGACGTACGTCTTTTTATGCAACTTACACTTATCCAATTTTACTACATGGCATGCTACTAAATCTACACGGAAAGGGTAAACAGACACATTTTGTGAAATTATTTATACTAAGTGACAGTTTTCTACGGAATGTGCTTGCATACCTGAACACTTACAAAAACTTATAAAAGTCTACCGAACACGTGAAACCGTGAAAGTAAAAACACCGCCAGAAAATCCGTAAAACGGAACGTTAACGACTATTAATAACAATGACCGAATTCCTTATTTTCTGTACAGTGGACTATCTGTTTAGCTTTTGGGCTATTGAGGATGATTTTTATATCTGAAAATATTGTAACGGTGTCATATTTTGCATATATTTATAACTGATAAAAGCCATTGAATTTTACTCACGACTCTTTCTAGGAAGATATTCCATGATTTTTTTTCCAGAATAAAATGTATGTGAAGAGTACTACAACATGCTTTAATGTCTTGAGGTATACAAAACCTTCAAACACAGAACAACGGTTTTCGTATTCGAAGCACCACGTAAAAGGTTGTCCCACAAGATATGCAAGACAATCATTTGTCTCTACATTAAGGCAATGAATGTACCGCCCATCTGTTTCAACCGCAGACAACGTGCCAGTGGACACGACAGAACCAAAGAACATTGTTGACATAACCCCGATAACATACCTCATGCTTTTTCGTTTTTACTTGATGCTATTTTTTCTGCAAATGCTCAACTTTCTGTGCTGTTTACAGTTTTGAAAATTTGAGCCTAGAGTGGTGTGAATGCAGGTTTTTACTGTCATTTAGATAGAATTCCTCCATTTAATTATCTGAAAGATATGTTGCATTGAGAAGCACCCGGGCAACGCCGGGTATTAAGCTAGTTGTTTATATAATGCGTAATTAAATTTCAGCAGGAATTTAGTTTTAAAAACTATTATATGGACAAGGAGGTCTATACTACTATTCCAATAAGTTCAAAATTCATCACATGTGTGTCGTTGGTTCTTCTTAAAACATAATTGGTACTTGGTTACTCGGCCGAGTAATGAAAGGTTGAGTACTCAGTACTCGGCCGTGTAGTGAAAGGCCGAGTACTCGGTACTCAGCCAAAGTGCTACTCGGTACGTCTCTAATAATAACTAACAAAAATTTTAAGAAAACAACACATTTTTATTTTCCACTACAAGCTTAAAAACCTCGAGGCAAAGCAAATACTCCAAACGAATTTTATAAAACTGATCTCAAAAATCCTCAGAGATTTTTTGAGAGTTCGACTTTATCTTTGATCTAGAGGCCAAGGCATTGAGGGATTTACCATGTCTCGAGCGCTGTAACTGGCTCCTCACAATTATAAGGGCCCCAAAAAGAGCTACGAAAATACACATGATAAATGTTTTACATATAGACAAAGCCCCTCAAATGCATTGCGATGGGTCCCCAAACTTGTAAATCCGCCCCTGTGCCAGAGGTCCCCCAACTTTTCGGATTCGTGAACCCTGTGGAGAATTTGAATTTTCTCACTGCACCTTTCGAGTCGCAAAAGTCCGCAGTTCTGCCAAGAACAGATACAAGCAGGGTCGGGTTTTTGACGTCGAAAACCAGTTTGCGACATGACGTGTCAAAAACTAGTCGAAAACTGTTAAATACTGACATTATTCTCAAATACAGTGATTATTGATAATTTTTATATACATATATTTCCTGATGCTGAATAATAATTCAACTAAAGTTTACACATCGAATCCATAAAATTAAATAAAAATTAAATTAATAAATTTAAAACTAATTTATAAATTTTCCATCAATTTGTTATGCTGTGAAACTAGTTACGGATATTGTAACTGTTAAATCCAGATTTCAAAGTAATTCAGACTAGTAGTTTTCAAAAACTAAAACAATTATTAAAAGTAATTTTATTAACCTTAAAATCTTTCTGTGTCAGGATTTACGTAATGTCTTTTTTCTTTTGAGTAAAAGTAAACAAAGTTGATTAGCACTCTGGTTATTTGAAAATTATCTAAATACCTTGGCCGATACTATTTTCTTATCATTTGAAATTAATTTTTTTCTGTGAACTATTATAAAAATTCTTTGTTCATAAATTAATATTAGCACGAAATACAACTAAATTGCTTGAATCTGTGTCATATCCTGGAAGATACATCTCAGTTCAGGATGTCTAAAGCAAGAGCATGACGGTTAAGAAAACCAATATAGCTTATGCTATTCAGCAACAATTGAGAGGATTTTCTCTAGTTATGGATTGGTCCATTCCAAACTCAAAAATGAACTTGGCGTATGTACAAAATTGGTATTTTGGTATCACATGTTTTGAAGAAAACAAGATTTAGAGTGGGAGTCAATGTAATATGTAAATGTTAGCAAAAGATAGGCTTGCCAGATTGCTGAAATGTTCAACAGAGACACCGGAATGCTCCCCCCCCCCCTCCTCGGGTATTCAAAAGGGTACTCATCCTTTTTTTTAGTGTTTTTGATAAAATAAAGCAGATGATTTTCAAAAACATTTTGTTTACACGTTAATACTCAAGAGTTAAGTGAGGAGAAACACTTTAAATAATAAAAATTTCAACAATATTTTCATTTATACTTTTCGTTGGATAGGACTTTTTTTTTAGAAAGCTTTTTTTGGTTTTCATCTTGTAAAAATCCTTACAAGCTAATCCGATATTAATTTTCCTTGTCAGTGTTACAAACAACAAGGTAATTATCCTAAATAATCCTTCACGGTTGATTATTTTTAAACTTATTTGGTCATCTATAATCAAATTTATCTTTTACCGGGACTTGAATTAAACCGGCTGGGACACCGGGACTTAATCTGAAAACCGGGACGTCTGGCAAGGGTTTAGAGATGTATTATACAGTAGAGTAGACTCTCGTTTTACGCGGGTTCATTTCACGTGGTTTCGATTATACGCGGTTTAAGATTTGACACCTTTATTTTATTTTACGCGGATGAGTTTCGGTTTTACGAGGATGCGGCAATACAAACAGATAAGTTTTCCCCCTCTCTCAAAATCCAAACTCCTAAAGATTGCAGATTATGCGTAATAAACTGCATTTTGGCGTGCTAATAATTGAGCTTGGGGCACTGGAGACATTTTATGCGATTGGTTCCAGAGCTCTTTCCAGAAGTAAAGTTATTAAACTCACACAGTTCAGAACTCACTAGAAGAAGAGCTTTTCAGGAGCGACAAAGGAAGACAAAACCAACGAGGATACTGGCGTTTTAGACACAAACAAAACGTTCACATTCAAAACTTTGAGCCATTCCTAGACAATGGAAATGATCTTTCTGATGTGTTAGTGAAGGAAGATTCTATCATGGAAATGACGCAAGTGATCATGGATGCGTTAATGCTCCGCAAACAACAGAGAAAAATTCTTAATGACTGCTAAAAGACTATCATAGCAAACTCCTTTCTATAAACAGAACACGAAATTAATTTATGTTTTTTCATGCATGTTGTGCATAAAAATCTCTCTCTTTCTCTCGATATAAGTGCACATTAAACTTTTTTATAACTAGTCATCACTGGAATGAAGTACTTTTTTTTAATCTACGGAACCAAACCCATATTTTAACACTAGTATTAGGTCTCAATTTACGCGGCATTTCCGTGGAACGTAATCCATGCATAAAACGAGGGTCTACTGTATTTTACTTCAGCATGTAAGTTTGCAAATCAAACCAGACAAATTTTTGCTTTGCACTTTAAGCTTTGAGAAGAAATAATGAAAAAGAATATTGTAAGGTTGCTGTAATAACTGATTATTAGATTAAAGTCAAAATTTTTAATAGGAGCTATTGACTGCCCGATTAGTGGGAGTTGAGAAATAAATCAAAAGTAATTGCTTAGCAGTATTTACCGTTTGCATAGAAATACACCGAACACGGTGGAGGATGTGGTGGTAAAAATTATTAGTTTAGATAAGCAAAGTTTTATATCTACTTCGCAGCTTTAGAACTCCCCCCCCCCCTCCTCCCTTCTACTCTCCAATGTTAAAAAAAGGAAAGAAAAAACGCGCGTTCACTAGACAGAGAATCCATTTTTTTATGCAATGAAAAAGAAAAGGAAAGAACGGAAAGAAACCAAGGTCGTCTGAAGCCATTTCACAGACGCCATCGAAACTTAATAAAATGGCAGCAGGAACATTGAATACTATCAAAAAAAAAAAAAAAAAAGAGTTCAGCGGGATATATTTTGGAACACAAATAAATAAATAAATACAAAACTCCTTTTTTACACGACTGCGCGTGCGCGACGCAAAGGAGGGTAATGTGTTTATCAGTGTATGTATGTATGTCTGTTCCTATGTGGCGTTCTACAGGGCATGCATGGAGTAAAATATGCTAAATGTAAGTTGCATAAAAAGACGTACGTCAGCCACATTTTATTTTCTTATATGTCAAATTTCTATTTTCGTAGGTAAAAATGACAGTTGACATTAATATTGGTGTCTTGGAACGATTTAAAATTTGTTTAGATTAAAACTTTATTTCAAATTTTTAAAGTCTCTCACCGTAATTGCCGTAAATGTTGTATATGATAACTCAAACTGATGCAGGTACAGTAAGGGCACTTGTTTAAGTTTGTTGCTCTAGGGCAGCGTTTCTTAAATTGTGTTCCGCAGAACCCCAGGGTTCCATGAAGCGCTCTCAGGGGTTCCATGAGACTTGCATGTTATCATTCCACATCTTTCAAATTTGTCCCTTAAAAAATCGATAAAAACGCTTTCCCAAAATTAAAAATAAAATTAGTTTTAATTTCGTACTCTAATATGAGCTTTTTTCCCATCAGGGTTAGCTACTATGGGAATAATTTTATTTGTCTTCTGATATTGTGCCTTTAAGGTTCAACTTCGAAATGTTTCCAAGATCAGTCATAAAGCATCTCTCTTTCTCACTTTTAAACACTTCAATTTCGAAAAAATTCCGGAAGAAGCCTACTGACCACCTAATATCACCAAAGATAGTTTAAAAGTGTTTTCAGTGTTGAAAAACGTATGGAAAGACACACCAAATTCTATTTCCTGCATCATTACCAACTATTGCCTAAAGTTACGATTTTTTACGTAAATTTCAAATATTCTACTATTAAAACTAGCCAATCTCCCAATATAATGCGCTTATTGCATCATACCTCCAAAGTGGAATCCCCACTAGAGTGCGTTTGATCTTCGCTCATGTTCAGAAGCTGTTTAACGATGCTCCAGTCTGGATGCTTTTTTAAGGTAGTGTGGAAATTGATGCAGAACTTTATCTTTTTTTAAAAACATTTCATACTCAAACGAGAAGGATTTGCAGGCAACATATATTTCTAGATTATCACAGTTTGAAGTGGCTAACATCCCATCAGAATCATTGGCATAGCGAAAAATTTTGCACACAAGAAAGCTGATTTTCATAAAATCAATGGATTTTTTTTTCTTTGAAAATAAAATTATTTTATTTGAATGTGTCATTGTTATTTTTTATACAAACTGTTTAACATTAAAACTTGGTTTTAAGACTAATGAGTAATATGTATTTAAAGCACCAAAAAGTTTTCCTCCTAAACAATAGGCAGTCTGATTACTAATAAGTAGTGAATAGTATGGATAAGAGGGTAATTTTTATCAATTTACTAGTAAAAAAGCAAAGTTTACCAGGATAAAGTAAAATAAAAGATTACAATACACACACAATAATCTATGTATACTCAGCAATGGCTTGATGTGTCCACGTGGTAAAACTATACTTTGTATAATCCATGATTTGCTGTAGTGAGAGATTTCATACTTAGAACATGTCACTATGTTGTTCTCCATGGCGGAGTAAAATATTGAAAGTCTATATACTGTTACAAATCCTGTAAATAGTAATTATTGTAGTAACCTAACCTGTAAATAGTTTCCCGTAATGAATATACAACCCCTTTTCATATGGCTAAAGTATACGACCCCTATTTCCTTTTTGTTCATTGATAAAATTTGATAACGGTCTACTACTTTACAGAAGCGTGTGGAATATTTGAGAAATCTCTTTTCGGTGTCTATATAAGCCGTTAGCGATGGATAAACACGGGGAGTTTCGATTGATATTTCGAACTGGAGAGCATTTTTGCTCTGTTTACTGCGAGGCATTTCGCTGTGTTGTTTTCGTATTTGGAAGTAAATACGTGTGTAAACGTTGAGTTTACGGTGTTGTGTGATAATTGCTTAATTGCTGATGAATAATTTAGCAGTTGTTGACGATATTTCCTGTACGTAGTGTAAATAAATTTCCTGTGTTTTTATCAAGAACTGTGTCATCCTTTCAAGAAAGTGGAAGTCGCCGGAATCCGTTACAATTTGGCGCCCAACGTGGGGCTACTTCTAGACTTTCTTGGAGTAAGTGTGACTTTGGACATTTTTTTTTTCATAAAGACTTTTTAAATTTGGACTTTGATTTTATGGTGATTACTCGCGCAATGGATGAACAATTAAAACAACTTCTTGATGCAATCAACTCTGTTAAAAATGAATTGGCGGCTAATCAAGACCAATTAAAAAGTAATTTGACTGCAAGTTTTACTGCAAATCAAGAACAATTAAAAAATGATATGGCGGCTAATCAAGAACAATTAAAAAATGATATGGCGGCTAATCAAGAACAATTAAAAAGTGATCTGACTGCAAGTATGTTGGCAAATCAAGACCAGTTAAAAAGCGATTTAACGGTGCTGAAAAAGGACTTAACGTCTAACCAAGAAGAAATTAAAAACGACCTTATTTCGGTAAAGTGATGGAAAATAAATTTAATGATATAGAGCATCGAGTTGATGCTATTGAAGAAAAATTTGATACCGTTGAAAGCCGATTCAATGCTGTAGAAAATAAATTTGAAGAAGAAGATAGAAGATTTCATCTATTTAAAGAAGAGATCTTTAAGGACGTGGAAAGGAGATTGGCGATCGCGGAAAGCAGCTCTGTACAGTTTGGCGCTCCCACATCGGTTGCTCGACCGTCCATTAAACTTGCCACATTTGATGGGAAAACTTCGTGGCAGGTTTACAAAACTCAATTCATGATAGTGGCGGAAGCGAACGGATGGGACTCTGCTACCAAGGCCTATCATCTTGCAGCATCCCTGAGAGGTGACGCAGCGGACATTCTTCAGACCCTTCCGGACAGCCAGCGCCTGGATTTCGCCGCCCTCACATCTGCGTTAGAGCTTCGCATCGGTGAGAAGTGCCAGAAAGATTTCAGCCGACTCCAGTTGAAGTCCCGTTTCCAGAAAACCGGGGAAACCCTGCAAGAGCTTGCGGCGGACATCGAGAGACTGTCTCATCTTGCTTTTTGTGACTGTCCTGCGGATGTTCGAGACAACCTGGCACTCAACTACTACATCGACGGGGTTCGAGATCCGGAAATCCAGAAAGCTCTACGGATGGCGGATGTCAAAGACCTGAATTCTGCTGTCGTGTATGCGATGAGATACGAGGCCGCCCAAGAAGCAACCCGTGTGGATCGCCATCTAATCCGGACTCAGGAAGCTGATGAGTCTGATTCCAGGTCGTCCCACCTCGCTGAACTTGAGAGACAACTCGGTGACTTGACAAGACATCTGAGCAGCATAGCAGCCCAAAAGAAACAAGAGCTGAAGTGCTGGAAATGCGGTAGCGAAGGACACCTGCGAAGGAGTTGTCCGGCTCGCCAAGCTACGCGAGGGAAGGAAATCACCACCACCAGAGCTCTGCAGATTTCCTCTTCTAGTAGTGGCAGTGATGGACTTTTCATTTACGCACAAGTAAATGGGAACCCCTGCAGACTGATTGTCGACACTGGAGCCAATGTGACAATCATTAGGACAGATGTGGCTCGTGAATTTGGATTGAAACTGCTGTGGACATCGCCACGCGTAAGTCTCTAGACTGTGACAGGTGACAAGATCGAGATTGACGGTAAAGTGGACTTGGAAATTGTGTTTGGGAATGCCACCTACCATCATACGGCATTCGTCGCTAATATCACGGACCCCTTCATTCTCGGATTGGACTTTTTAAAGAAGTATGACTTCAACCTCGACTTCAAGACTAACGAGCTGCACTCGACGAGAGAAGACATAGCAGTCTTTCCCGCAGAAAGTGATGTAAAATCCGCTCATCAAATAATAGCCCAAACAGATTTATCGATTCCCTCAAGGTCAGAATCATTAATACCTGGCTCCCTTGAGAAAGCAATAGTTTTCGATTTGGACTCATTGAATACCCTAACCTAAGCAATAATCTAAAAGGAGTGCTGGTAGCATCTACGCTTGTGGACATTTCTAACGATGTAATTCCTGTGAGAGTCGCCAACGTGAGTGAAAGGCCAAGGAATATCCGAAAAGGTGAAGTGTTGGCAACTTGTACTCCAGTAAACTGCATCATTAGAAGAATCAATTCCCCCAAGACTGTGTCTTCTGAGTCGTTGACATCGAAGTTAATTGAGAGTGCACCATTAACGAAAGATCAAAGAACTGCTGCGGAACAATTGGTGGACGACTTCCAGCATCTGTTTTCATCTACATCGGAGGATGTGGGCCTGACGAATTTAACGCAGCATAGGATCTACACTGGAGAACACCCCCCTATTAAACAGCATCCAAGACGACTACCGTTCGCCAAGAAGGAAGAGGTTGAGACCCTCCTGAAAGAGATGAAGGAGAATGATGTAATCGAACCGTCATCCAGTCCTTGGGCCTCTCCCATCGTCTTGGTCCGAAAGAAAGATGGCTCCACCAGATTTTGTGTCGATTACCGACGGCTGAATGAAATCACCAAGAAAGACAGTTACCCTCTTCCACGGATAGACGACACCTCGGACACTCTGTCCGGACACAAGTGGTTTTCGACCCTGGACTTGAAGAGCGGCTACTGGCAGGTTGAGATACACCCTGATGACCGAGAGAAGACAGCGTTTACAACTGGACAAGGCTTATGGCAGTTTAAAGTGATGCCCTTCGGCCTCTGCAATGCACCAGCTACGTTCGAGCGTCTTATGGAGACAGTGTTAAGAGGACTTTCTTACGAATCCTGTCTGGTCTACTTAGACGATATCATCATCGTGGGACGCAGCTTCGAAGAACATCTGGCAAATCTTAGGAAGGTGCTGCAAAAGCTTCAGGAAGCCAATCTGAAGTTAAGCCCGTCCAAATGTAATTTGTTCCGCCGGGAAGTGAACTACCTTGGTCACATCATCTGTTCTGAGGGTGTACAAACCGATCCAGAGAAAGTATCTGCGGTCAAGGGTTGGAGCCGTCCCGAAAACATCCATCAGCTGCGAAGTTTCCTGGGGCTCTGCACGTACTACAGGAAGTTTGTGAAGGGTTTTTCCAACATTGCACGACCTTTGCATAAGCTGACGGAGAGCAAGCAAAAGTTTGAATGGTCCAAAGAATGCGAAGATGCATTTCTACGACTGAAGGAGGCTTTAACATCAACGCCTATCCTCGCCTATCCTCAGCCTGAAACATCCTTCATCCTGGACACTGATGCGAGCAACGAGGGCATTGGAGCTGTTTTATCCCAAGAAATTGACGGCAATGAACATGTCATCGCTTACTGGAGCAAATGCTTATCAAAGTCGGAGCGAAATTACTGCGTCACCAGAAAGGAGTTACTGGCCATAGTGAAAGCTGTAGAACACTTCCATCATTACCTCTACGGCCGAAAGTTTCTGCTTCGGACAGATCATGCCTCGTTAACTTGGCTTTTGAACTTCAAAAATCCGGAAGGTCAGATAGCCAGGTGGATACAGCGACTCCAGGAATATGACATGGAGATCAAACACCGAAAAGGGTTATCTCACGGTAATGCTGACGCTTTATCAAGGAGACCCTGTCCTGAGAACTGCCACTATTGTTCCCGAATCGAGAAACAGTATGGAACGACTAGCCCTACCGCCTATCAGGTGACAGTGACTCCAACATCGTCAGAACCTGATCCATGGAGTGATGACCAAGTTCGAAAAGATCAACTTGAAGACCCCGACATAAAACCAATTTTGGAGTTCATGGAAAGTGACAGTCGGCGACCTAGCTGGCAGGACGTTTCCATCTTCAGCCCTGCAACTAAAAGATACTGGGCTTTATGGAACTCACTCCATTTACGGAACGGGTTACTGTACCGAAAATGGGAATCTGACGACGGCAAAACATCTAGGTGGCAGTTACTACTTCCCCGATCAAGGATTTCAGATGTTCTGAAAGAAATACATAGTAGTGCGACTGGAGGACATTTTGGTGTCTTGAAAACCCTCAATAAAGTTCGGGAGCGCTTCTTCTGGAGCAAGGCGAATGATGACGTGGAGAAGTGGTGCCATTCTTGTGACGCCTGTTCTGCTCGTAAAGGACCGAAGAAGAGAAGCAGAGGGAAGCTACATCTGTACAACGTTGGAGCTCCTTTCGAACGAATTGGGATCGACATCTTGGGTCCTCTACCAAGAACTGCTGATGGGAACAAATTCATTCTTGTTTCCATCGACTACTTCACCAAATGGCCGGAAGCATATCCCATTCCAGATCAAGGGGCTACCACCGTAGCAGAGACTCTAGTCCAACATTGGATCTCGAGATATGGAACACCTTTGCAGATTCATTCCGATCAAGGGAGGAATTTCATCTCTGCTGTGTTTAAGGGCCTATGTCAAATTCTCGGAATTGAGAAAACTAGGACAACACCACTACACCCACAATCGGACGGCATGGTGGAGAGATTTAACCGCACAATCCTGAATAATCTCTCACTTATGGTCTCCAGAAATCAACAGGATTGGGACAAGAAGCTACCTTTGTTCCTGCTGGCCTACCGCAGTGCTGTCCACGAGACTACCGGATATGCCCCCTCTCAGATGCTCTTCGGACGAGAGCTAAGGCTACCTTGTGATCTCGTCTTCGGTCGTCCTCCGGATGCGCCTGCATCGCCTGAGGAGTACATCCAGGATCTCCAGGCCCGGTTGGAAGACGTTCATAACTTCGCACGAGAGCGAATCAACATCGCGGCGGAGAAGATGAAGACCCGATACGACACAAGGTCTACTGGACATGAATTCAACGAAGGCGACAAGGTTTGGTTATGGAACCCCATCCGACAGAAAGGTCTTTCACCCAAATTGCAGTCGCATTGGGATGGACCCTACAAAGTCCTTAACCGACTAAATGACGTCGTAGTGAGGATCCAAAAATCACCTAATGCAAAACCTAGGGTTGTACATTATGATCGGTTAGCCCCATACTATGGCCATAGTTCATGAGTATTACGTAAACAACCATGGTTGATAACATAAAAGTTGTAGATAATTTTTGCTTTTAATGTTTAGTAATATTTCTTGTTATTATTGTGTTTTCTGTATCTGTTAGTTATTAATTAATGTGTATATTTGTAAACTTGTGATAGAAGTTTGGCACCCTTTCTGGGGATTGTACTGCCCGGGACGTGCAGTCCTTAGGAAGGGGGCAATGTTACAAATCCTGTAAATAGTAATTATTGTAGTAACCTAACCTGTAAATAGTTTCCCGTAATGAATATACAACCCCTTTTCATATGGCTAAAGTATACGATCCCTATTTCCTTTTTGTTCATTTATAAAATTTGATAACGATCTACTACTTTACAGAAGCGTGGGGAATATTTGAGAAATCTCTTTTCGGTGTCTATATAAGCCGTTAGCGATGGATAAACACGGGGAGTTTCGATTGATATTTCGAACTGGAGAGCATTTTTGCTCTGTTTACTGCGAGGCATTTCGCTGTGTTGTTTTCGTATTTGGAAGTAAATACGTGTGTAAACGTTGAGTTTACGGTGTTGTGGGATAATTGCTTAATTGCTGATGAATAATTTAGCAGTTGTTGACGATATATCCTGTACATAGTGTAAATAAATTTCCTGTGTTTTTATCAAGAACTGTGTCATCCTTTCAAGAAAGTGGAAGTCGCCGGAATCCGTTACAATACTTTTCAGCAAGTTACCGCCCTATAGCCAGGGTTAAGGCGGAGATACATGAAATACACCGCCAGCTCAGTCAATTCCAGTCGAGGATTGCAGTTTCGTTCTTGTTGCACTCATCAGCCCGGCATAAGAAGTGAGTGAGCTGGAGGTGGAAAACCTCTTAGGAAGCCTAGAGTGCCAAACAAACTGGTAACTAATGTAGAATTAGCACTGAGCAGACAAGTGACCGAATCATTGCTTCGGTCACTCGTCTGCTAGCTAGTGAAACAAAATGTGTAAACAATATTATACAGTGAATTCCCATATATCATATCTTTTTAAACTTTTGGTCAACTTATCAAGAAATTCATGTCTTACAACTGAAAACAATCAATATAAACAGATAAAATTCTCTATTAGAATCCTATAAAATGCTATGAATCAAATAAAAAATAATTTAATCCATTAAAACCATTAAATACCAGCACTTAGTAGAGGGAAAAAAATCCTTAAATGGTATCATGAGAAGTTTTTTCAAAGAAATTTCGAGTTCAAAGCCATGCGGAATATCGCCGAAAGGCAAGGTTGTCGGATTTTGTCCACCCAGGGAAAAACTGACCCATCCAACTTTTTTCAGTACATTAAAATTTTCAAATCGAAAACGCTGAGCTTAATAATAATAAATAAATGTGTAATCTGTGTAAATGATGAATCTGTAATGTAGCAGTCAAATTGCCAATCAATGCAATTAAAAATTAAATCATGATATAAAAAAACCCTGAATTTTGGGTCCAGAATCAAAAGTTATAAAATGAATTAAAAAGTTGGTGTTGAGAAAGGAAATATTCTAGTGTGGCTCTGATAAGTGCAAGCTTGACCTTGACTACTTCTTTTTGGGAATTTCAATGAAAAAGGGACGTATAATTGCTGCACGGATTTGGGTTGGGATACTTTTGAGAAAATTCTACAAAAGCAAACCAACTCAATTTGGTGGCAATTACCCTTCCCTGTTATCCCAAAAGAATATAAACATTATCAAGGTCAAGCTTCAATTTATCGGAGTCGCAATATACATCGAAATGAAACCAGTACTTAGTATGATATTAATGTAAATTTAAAGTTAAGCTCTTTTGTTCGGGTTCAAATTTAATGCATTTTATATGTTTTCACTTTTGGTTCAATATCTGAAACAAACTTAACCATAACTTCCTGTGGTATCAGCCTAGGCTGTTTTAAAGTGAATATGGATTTAAATAGAAAAAATAAATTCATTAAATACAAATAAATATTTTTATTAAACAATATAACGATACAGTCAGAAGGTTCAGTCATTATTGGATGGTGAAATTGTAGAATATAAGTAGGCTTGCCAGACGTCCTGGTTTTCAAACAAAATCATGGTGTCCTGGCTGGTTTACTTCACGTCGCGAAGAAAGATAAATTTGATTACAGATGACAGAAAAAGTCCAAAAACTCATTTCTGTACCTCAGAGCCAGATTGACGCGAGTCTATAAATTGCGATTTTCTGCACTGTATGTATAATCCTAGTCCATATCGAGTCACGCAAACGTAATTCTAAAAATCAAAAAAAAAAAAAAAAAAAAAAAAAAAAAAAAAAAAAGAAAAAAAAAAAGAAATAAACTGTAATTATTTACCAGTGTTAAAAGAGCGCACCCCTTATCCTTTGCATGAGCCAGACAAATGTTACTTCTTTTTCCTATAAAGTAGCAATTATGGACTTAAGTTAGTCTTGCTCTGAGGTAACATTGACCTGTAAAATTAGTATTAGATTAGCTTGTGAGGAATTTTTACAGCGAGATCAAAAACAAAAAAGACTTTCTAAAACAGTCCTGGCCAATGCAAAGAATGCGTAAATATTGTTCAATTTTTTAATTCTCATTCAAAGTTTTCCTTCCTATAAAGTAACTTAAAAATATTAATGTGTAGGAAATAAAATATTTAAATGCATCTGATCCGTCATGTATTATTTATTACCCCTGATTTATGCTTAAAATTAGTAACCATTTATTCATAGCATTGAGAATGAACCACCCTCTAAAACTCTAAAAATCAACCAGGGGTGAGCATTAGGTGTGGGCAATGTCATTCTTTTTAATGACCTGTTCATCAGAGGATCGTTCATTCTTTTGATCAGTTCATTTGAACTACTTCGTACATTTGAAAAAGTTGCAGATGATCTCTCTGCACAACATACTTATTTAGACTCGATATGTTTTATTAGATCAGTAATATTCTTTGAAGAAAAAATAACTAAAATTATTTTAAAGTAATAAAAAAATGCCGATGAAAAAGTGATCAAAAAATTTTATTCAGGTTTAGATGTATAAAGCAGTTATAGTTTTTTTTTTTTGTAAGTCATTTCTCAGTTGCAGAAACGAAAAAAGTAACAACAAATGTATCGGTAGCTCAACCGGACTACCGAATAACTTAATTAAAAAAAAAGTACTTACCTAAATATTAGGGAACTTCAAAATTATTCCGCAGTACTCATGGAGACAGAAGAAAAAAAGGCAACACTTTTTTGACTGGGGAACTAATTAGACATTAATATTTATTAAAAATCCCTGGATTATTGAATGTAAAATAAGCAACTTGAAAATCGCCAAGCAAGTTAAAAATAAAGTAAAATCAATATAGAATGTAGTTGATAGGAATGTTATAGAAGATAAAATGATCACCAGAAAAGTGGTAAAAAGTATTTTTAGAAATAACTTTGGTGACAGAAAGCGTGAGGAGGATTTTAGCATGTGCGTGGGATAAGAAGTGGAATGTCCAAACATTTTGTTAGTAGCCCAAACCAGTTACACAAAACATCACTAATGAATACTACATTGGAAAATAGCAAATTAACTGCAATGGTTAAAGAAAAATGATGAGTAACGCAGAAAGTAAAAAGGTTCGAAAAGAAAATATTGTACTGCATTGAGAAAAAGGAAATTTAAAATTGATTGCCCGTTAAAAAACTGATCATGAATGAATTTTTTTTAATGCGATTTTGTCACAAGTGCATAAATAAAATTTTCCAAATGCTCGCCGTTCAAAGAAATGGTCGTTCATTTTTTAGTGAACGGATCTGTTCATTTTAAGGATCCGTTCTTTTTGACTCGTTCGTTCATGAACGACAAATCCCTAGTGTGTATCCATTTGAATACTTGCTATACTGAAGGGGGGGGGGGGAGTTTTTCGATGTTCCGGTTAAACAGTACAGAAATCTGACACGCCTGAACATAAGGCACATTAAATTCAAGAAAACTAGAAAAAAGCAGTTTGCGGAATAATGATAATGATTTACTAGCATCATCCACTGCAGTTTATTTTAAATTTTTCAGCTGTCAAGAAATAAAGTCCTTGTAACATTGGCGTAACCAAAAAAAAAAAAAAAAAAAAAAATTGGAAGGGATGTTGCTGCATTTCAGAGGGGGAGGGGTGAAGTTTGTTTCAGTTGTTTTGTATGGTCATAAAAGAAACATTTCTGAGTTTCCAAGGGATGAATAATCACCAAATTCCACTGTAACGTGACTGCCTAACGCCATCCATTACACTGCAGTTACAGAACAGAAAAAGTGGTTGACTTTGAAAGACAAAACCAGCAGAGAAAAATAGGCAACTTGTTTATTAGAGTTGTCCATTTATTTCATCATGAAATCAAAATTCTGACTTTTAATGCTTAGAATATCGTTAATAAAAAAGACACTGTACATAGAGTAAATAAGAAAACTCATGCAGTATTTACTTCTATATATCGATCTAGAACTCTTTAAAAAAAAACATTATATTGATTACGAACAAAAAATCAGCTATTTATTTGTGATCACCTGCAAATTTTTTTTATTTTATAAGGATGTTTGCTTAGTTAAGCTCTCAATATCATCTCATGATTTTCCTGTAATGTATTTAAAAAAATAAAATACAGTGCAAAATCTCAGGAAGAATAACTTTTCATTATTTCCGTTTGTAGTTCACTTACTTGCTGGTTCAAAACAAACTTTTCTTTAAAAACTTCCATTCATTAATTTTGCAAATCATATTCATTTCGTATGCATCGAAAAAATTTTGCTGAAGTTTTTAGAACGATCATGTATATCTATTGTTCTAAAATCTTTCAAATATTACAGCGTGACTAATAAAATGCTGGTTTTACCCAATTTCTCTGGTGATGACAAGTAGCTAAAGCTGTGTGGTCAGCAATGGCTTCCAAAACAAAGCAGCAAAAGCTTCATAGACCACGTGTCCTATGCTTATGCACAACAAAGCTGCTGTGACGTCACGTGAAAGTATCCCATTCCTGCTCTAAATATAAGTAACGAAGAGGAGAGTCCCAGGGTCTCACTCTTACCTATGCCAGTGTGCCAAATAAAATGAAATTAGAATAGAATCTGGCAGCGGGAAAAAAGTTTTGTATTTGTTGTGCTCGCTCGTGGATTTGGCGGCTTTGCTTCTCGATTAGAGTGAAAAAAATTTTTGTTGCAAAATGAGAAGGTAAGATAAAACTTGGTGATTGATTGCAATTTATTCATTTCTGTGTTATTGTTGATTGTCACTCCAGATAAAATTTCACTTCTATAAATCGATGTATTTGAATCTACTTTTGAACAACTTTTATATACACCCTTAATTTCTTGTATAGCACATATATTTAATTTTTTTTGTAAACCTAAAACAGCATTTTATCAGCGTTTATATATGTCGTTGTTTTATTCTTTTTCTAGGTCAAATGTCCCTATTTGTGACATTCTGCTTGCTCTTGAAAGGCTATCTGAAGTAAGTTTTTATTTTCGAGGATAAAAATTTTGAAGATAATTTCATTGTTAAGGCTGAATTTTTTAAATCTAATTTGTTGTAGTTCCTCTGGAAGCACATAAATCATTAAATTCAATTATCAATTCAAAGTTTTCCCTCTTATTACCGTAATAATGTTAAATGGTTAATGATGAGAGTTTTAGAAATCAGAAGATTTTTTCTATTAAAATATAATTCTTGTGTTCTGTTTCTTGTTAATGTCTACACACAGAAACTGATTGGGACTAAAAAGTAGAGGGGGGGGGGGCAAAAGAAAAAATGACAACTAAAAGCCATAAGATTTTTAGCGGCAGAAAGTAAACAAAAGAAGAAAAAGTACAAAATTTTGCTAAGGCTGGTTTTTATTTTTAGAGCATACCTATGAGTGGTAATTGATGCTCATTTAACAGCTTAGCTCACTGTTGAACTATGTACACAATAACTTTCCCCAAAGAAACACTTCCACATGATGTAGGCTTACATTATTTACCCCAAAGTATTTTAAGATGTCATCAGCGGTGCCCACCTGGGTGGGAGGGTTGATCAGTATTTTTCTCGGAACTACTTTGATGTACCCCCCCCCCCCAAATCGGAAATTTGGCGACTTTTTTTTGTTTTTGTTGACACAAAACTTTGTTGCCACAAAACTTTTAAAAGAACTCAAAAAATGGTACAAAATAATTGAAAATACTAAATTTGGCAACAGTAAAAACCTAAAAGCTGAAAAAACCTAAATTGGCAACACCAAAATAAGGAACAGCAACCCTAAAAAGTCCGTAGGGAATGCCAGATTTGGCGCGTAATTTTTGGGGGTGTATATCAAAGTTATACCTTTTTCTCTATGTTTGCAATATTTAGGGGGGTGCGCCCAGGGTCGCGCCGTCCCTACGTGCAAGGATGTGCGGCTCACGAGGGCGCCAGAGTCAAAAAGGCGCCAAGCTCTATCGAACAAAAATGCTCTAAATGGGAGAAAAAAAATCCGACCAAAAATAAAATTGAACTTTTCATTGTATCTAATGGTGGGGGTGAAATTATACTGTTCAGTGAAACAAGCAATCCATCTCAGGGTTGGTAAAAAAATCGTTTTTTTTTTCCAAAAACCCCGTTTTTTTTGGTTTAAACTGGGTTTTTTTTTGGTTTAAATACTATTTGCGAGAAAAACAATTAATTTTCGGAAGGTAATTAAGGTTCCATTTAATTAACAGTTATTCAATAGTCAAATTATACCTAATTTCTTGATTAATTAAAAAGATTAGAACAAAATCTTGTAACTAAATTAAATAATTAAAATAGCTTTCTGCAGGGAAATATTGATTGAAATGTTTGACTTGATTAACATATTAGTATGCATGTATATATAGACCCTTTTTGATACGAAATACTGGCTTCATTTTTGATTTCATCAAATGAAAGCCAGATTAGGTCTTTTTTTCTACCAGAATTAGACATTCTTTTTAAAACAATATGAGTAAGTAATTTTTGTAAACTGCACAGGTTAGCTAAGGCAAAGCAAATACCGAAATCCCAATTCTAATGAACAAAAGGGGGGAAAAAAACTAAGAATTTTCTGCACCCAATAGTCATAAAGCAGCATAGGTGTATAGCCAATCAAAATCTTTTGAGCAAACAGAATCCATTAAAAAAAAAAAACACCAATGGAGAGTAGTTTATATGTGAAGATTTATATATTTCTCAATCAATTTTTACACATACATTTGCATTTTGTTCTGGGAATTTAAAAATTTGTCTTTTAATCTTCCTACATTATGTATCATAATACGAAGTATAAACTTTTTTTAAAAATTTGATTTGAAAATATTATTTGTGTTCACCTGCAGAACAAATCTTAATTTTTAGGTGCAAACAATTAAGTTAGACTGTTGATTACCTTACAAGTCGAAGTTAAAATTCCAGGAAAGTGCAAATAAATGGGCAAAAATGTCACACCCCTGCAACAGGAGTGAGCAATATAATGGATTGCATCTACAATAAAAGATTCAATCCTTAGTAAATCTTAACTAATCATGCAAATTAAGCATAATGATGGAAGTTGACTGAAATCTGCTTTATGGCACATATATGAAATAAAAATTATATTAATATTTTTTTTTCTATTAAAGCTTGTAATACATTTCGAAGAAACAACTTTGCAATTTTAGTATTTATCTCTGCAACTTAGCTAGGAACTTAGCATAAATGGAATTTTACATTTTTCAATATGTGTGGGGAAATCAATGTAAACCTGTAAAATGGAATTTTTTTTTTGGCTTTGAAAAAAAAAAAATTAAAAAAAAAACCGCATGGTTTTTTAAAAAAAAAACCAATTGGTTTAAACCATAGTTAAAACCATGGTTTAAACCAACGTGGTTTGAACGAAACAACCCTGTTCCGTCTCACAGCCTATCTAACAAGAAAAATTGGAACTGATGTGATATACCCCACCCTTGGCTACTTTTTCCTGTTGGCGCCAAGAAAGCGTCGCCAAGAAAACGATGTATGACGACATATGTCATACATCGTTCTTAGCGATGCTTTTTTAGCGCCAACAGGAAAAAATCAGATAAAAAAAACATGATCAAAGCACTTTAGAACACAATATATATAAAAACAACATAAAAGCACAACAAAAAACATCACGAATATATGCTTCAAAAATGTACAAGGCCGGGGTTTTTTGTAAACATATTAAAATCAATGAAATAAATTATTGTATTAATTACAAGTCGAAATTAATGCATTAATTTTTTTTTCATCATTTCTCCGGGATACGAGCCCTCGGTCTCATAGTACTTTCGTAATGAGACCTGCCTCGGTCTCATTACGAAAGTACTATGAGACCTCTGGCTCACCAGGACCTCGGTCCGTTATCCCTCCGACTGTTAATATACATTACAGTCGGAGTATGGTCACAGTTATGTATATTTTCATGGAGACACCCAAGGGTGGCTCCTTCCGTTCAGTGTACAATAATGACACAGTTTTAAGTGTGAAATATGCACCATTATTGTGCAGATTTATTAGTAAAATTCAGCATTTTTAAGAGTACAACCAAAAGAACTTTCAATTGTTAACATAAAATTCAGTACCTAAAGGAGGCACGTTAATAGAATGTCTAAATAATTCGTGGCATCGATAAGAATTAACTTTTAGAACAAAATAACCGTAGTATTTCTGTAAAATTAATTTACATACAGTAAAAATAAAGTTAAAAACTACAAGAACCCCTCAAGGATTTGTAAAAACAAAGAATTTTGGAAGTGAGAGGTTTTTTTTGAATTCTAAAATAAAGAACTTACCTTTTTATATGGTATAAATATTCACACTCAGTCTAAAACAATACATCATATGACAATGACACGTTACAGATACACACCACGTTGGAGTTAACTTTTAATTAACATTCAAGTTTGAAGAAACTGGCATTTTCTATTGTTTTTACTTCAAAACACAACTACTGAATCTAAACTAACACAAAATAAGCATTCCTGTAAGATATATTGCACAAAATAACATGTATCTCTCCTGCGTAAAACCAAGTAAAGAACCCAAGTAAACAAGTTCGAACAAGTTTGCCTTCGCGTTGCCAACCACAGGTTAGTTTCACCAGGGATGCCATGCTTAAAAATTTATCGCCTCATTGGCGAGAAAAATATTTCAATTTTGTGCAAAAAATCGGATGTCGCCAAATGGGGGGGGGGGGTATATCACATCTGTACCGCAAAATTATTGCCTTGTTGTGTCTAAACATGCTATGCAAAAGCGTAATGTATTGCACTTTGCACTGAAAAAAATGTGATGCTAATTAATGCATACATTAGCATTTTTCTTCCTAATGTGGAGCAGTGAATGCTTTTTTGGTAAGTCTGCGTAGAATATAAGATTGAGTCATGGAGTATCTTGCATTAGATTGAGCGCATGAGGCGCAACAAATTTGCGTTTCTCCATTTTGGTTCTTGCAATGAATATGTTGCACTATAATTTTTGCAATTAGTCTTTTTGTGATTTTCCCTGCTTTGTGCTATCATACGGTGAGCGTATTTTCATATTATTGACCTGTGCGTAATATTTATATATTGTGGATTATAACTTAGACTAACTTTTTAGTTCAGAAAAGTAACGACTTGACGATAATAACTCGATTCTTCCCTTCTCCCCTTTTAATCTTATTTGGTATCAAATTAAAAAACAGAGCTATGGAAAGATAATGTATTTGTTTTAGATTTCAAATTCAATGCTTTTTTAACGGTTCCGTATTTTATAAATATTGGTTTTACAGGAAATAATTTCAGTTTTAGGGTTTAAGGTGGAACATCCTCTACATTACTGTACGTCATTTCATAAATATAATCAGTAACCTCGTGTCAAGTTTTGACAGACATTCATGTTTAATTATTCATTAATTAAGAGTTTAGAGAGATATTTAGAGTGATGTTAAACTTTAATACTCCAAATATTTTCTCTTTCCAAAACGCATAGCATATTAATGGAGTTTACTGACCTCGAAAAAACTTCAAGATATGAAATAAAAAGGTGCACTGTGTTCCAAAATAAAAGTTTGTTATATACCGATTTTAACCCTTATGGAAAAAGAGAGGAAAAAAAATTTTCTTAAAAAATCCCTGATGCAGTTTTTAAAATAACAGAAATTGTTTTGTCTTTTTATTGCGCAAATTTTTCTACCCGCAGAAAATACACAGCTCTGGTTTCACACCCTTCTCTCCACTCAGGGCCTGTTTACCGAAAAGGAGAAATAGGCTTAGAGCCCCTTCTGTTCGAGGGCTTCGAATGGCTATAACTGTTTTAGCAAATTGCAAAAATTGTAATGTTTGCCTTTATAAGGACCCCAAAAAAGGATTTGGTCTAAGGCCCCGATATTTTATTTTGGTCAATAGGTTCTGGGATTATAGAGGGCCCTAGAACCAATACAGAGTTTTAAACTAAGCTTGATTTTCGGAAAATTTAATAAAATAGAATGAAAACAAAACTCAAACATTTTCGGGCCCCTTCCTACTCCGGGCCCCACCGCCTTGCGGGGTCTTGCGGTACGTAGTTACGCCACTGAATCCCAGGAACAACACTCAGATATCCTAACTGTTGCTCTGAGGCGACGATTCATGTTTCATTGGTCCATGAGAGATGCAAAACTACGACTATTTTCCAAAGTATGATTAAATTATTACTCAAATTTTCCAATTTCTTAATTCATTTTTATAATATTTAATTTCAGACTTAAGATTAAAGCAGTGGGGCCCAACCTACGGTCTACAGGCCACGTGCAGCCCCGGAAGCTGACCCAAGTGGCCCATTGTTTTCTTCACTTTCTCTAAAACCATGATTACATTATAATGCTTCAAATTTGGAGTCAAGTAGTCAAAAATTGCTTTTATGAAACTAGATGCAATTAATAAAATAAGCATTTGGTAGTAACAATTCCTATTTTGTAATTTTCTTTTGCTTTACCATGATTGTTCATGTTATTCAAATAAATATTTTAAAATCTTAAAATTGTTCTTGCCCGCGAGAGATATTTGAATATGAGGTGTGGCCCTTGAGAGAAAAAAATATAGGTTGGGCGCCACAGAATTAAAGCAATCCAATAATCATGTGAGAAGTATTTTTGTGCATAGTTGAATTTTAACTATTATTGTTATTTGTTACTAAACAATGTATTGTTTAATTTATATAATTAATACCTCCTATCACAGCCTCTTATTTGTTTGCAAATTTAATCTCATCACTTTAATATTTCTTCTCATTATTTTTCCAGTTGAAGCAGAATTTATATGTACTCTAAAAGCATTTTCTATTGCCAGCCTGTTGTAATCACAAAAATTTAACCCTTGGAAAATATTTCAACTTTATATGATCAACTTTCAGTCTGTTCATATGAATGACGCTTAATTTTCAACTCGTAAAATTTTTCTGATATCTTCATATTCTTGAAAATAAGTGCTTTTAATTTTGTTAACTGATGAAGATGGGAAAAAAAATCATGCTGCTCTAAACGCTTTACAGATGCTGCTAATTGTATTTAAAAATGTCTTTATTTTCTAATTTACAGAAAAAAAGAGAGGATAAAGTTGCACCAGTAAAAGAAAACTTAAAACAGGTAATATCTCTAGATAATTAAAATTTAAAGCTTATTGTTTAAAATTATGTTATTGCCATGTCTCAACCTTTCTAAATGTTAAAGTTAATTTCTAAATGTAAGCAACACAAGGTCTGTCCAGGATTTTTTAGTGTCCGTTTTTTGTGAAATATGAAATAATTTTGTGAAAAACCAATTTGTTTTGGGAAAAATCAAATAATTTTGCAAAAAGAAAAAAAAAACTTTTTTTTTAAAAACAAAATTTCAAAATTTTGAGATGGTGTAAACTGCATTGTTGAAAATTTTAGTTGGGTATTTTCCTGTTTACTGTTGAGATTATCATTTTTGAGTTTTCCTAGTATTTGAGGGGAGGGTTGAGGGAGGAACCAGCATCGTTCTCTGGGAGATGGTTGAGAATCAATATCCCTCAAGAATCAATATATACGATTCTATGTTACGTTAAATTTTTCTAGAAATGTTATGTGTAAAGTATTTAAAATATTTGAAACAAAAATATAAAATAAATAAGTAAATAAAATAAGTAAAATAAAGGCAGGTGTTTAGCATTTTAACTTTTTGACTCAAGACACTCTTAAAAAGCTCAGAATTTCATTTAAAAACTCATAAATTTTGTGATTTTAATAAAAATAAAATACTTTCCAAAAGCAGGGAATACTGCTAAATTTGCAAAGTACGTCACAGAACAGATGCCTGTACTGCAAAACAAATCTGTTCATATGTGAGGGGAAAACTCAGATGAATTTTCTGCAGAAAATCTACAGATTTTTGCAAACTGCTGGTTTTCTGCAAATATCTCCTATTTAAAGATGTAATTTTGCAGAATACTGCACAATTTCTGCTGATTTTTTTTTTTTTTTTTTTTCAAATTAGAGTTAAACTTAAAACTCCCACAAAATGTCAAGTTTTGTGTGTGATTTGCGGGAACTTTAGATCTTCAGATTGAAGAAATCTGCACAATTTCTGAAAAATTACATCTTTAGTTGGAAGATATTTGCAGTAAGTCTGCAGAAATTCCACAGATTTGAGCAGAAAATATCATCTTTGACTGCTGCCCCTGCTTCTTGCTCCTAAAACATCCTGGAAGATCGTTGTATTTGAAAATGAATCAATTATGTCAGAAAGGGCGTAAGTCCGATAGGAATCCATTGGACTTAGCCCTTCCTGAAATAATCGATTCAAATGTTCTGAAAGTAAATTTATAATGTATGAATTTATGTTGCAAAATAATTTTGGTCAAATGATTTCAAGTTGCAGAACACCACCAAGTATTCTGCTTTGGGGTGATAGTTAATTTGTTTACCTCTTAACAAAGCGTACTAAACATCGTAAATTCAAAAAATTTGATTCCCATAGCGGATGCAATAAGATCACAATCTTCAAAGTGAAGGCATAAAAAGTATAAAGACAGCTTGTAAAAGGGCTTATTTTTGTAAAAAATTTTTTAAGAATTGCATTTCAGAAACTTATGATAAATACGTCATTAATGTCTATTGACACAGTTGAAGAAAAAATAAAAGTATACCATCGATTCAGCATTTTAATTTTTAACTTAAAAAGGGAGTGGGGGATTTCGCTTAAAACACTTAAAATAAGTGTTGAAACAGAAATAAAGAGACTTTTCATTTATTTGCATCCTAACAAATTGAAGTTAGCTTGAAAAAAAAAACATTCTCACATCGGATGTAAGCAGATTGCATTTTTCAAAATAAAGGCATCAATCATATAAAAATGGTAAATAAAAAAGTTTATTAAAATTAATCATCCATGTTAGCTTCGAGAATTGAAACCCATATCATTTTCTCCCAATTTAATGTTCAAACATCGTACGGTAAAAACAAACATTGCCAAGCTGGTAAATTAATGAAGGTATTATCTAATCAAGTTACTATAAAGGTTTAACACTAGATGCTACTGAATAGAGCTAATTTTTAAACTGGTAACCGTATCTGAAGCAATCACATTGTTTTCCCTATCCGTTTGCAGTTTAAGTTTGTTGGTCATTTCATTTGGCTAATATGTATACTGTATTACTATGCATTATCCGGCATGCCTGAAAAAAGCCAGTTTGACCAGCATGCCAGGAAATTTGAATTTTCCAGCATGCCATATAATTTGAGGTTTATTTTGCAACAAAACAAAAGTAAACTAAAAAATATAATAATGTATTATGTGATTGCTATTTATGGTAGGTAATTATTAATTGATTTAATTAAATGCCGATAAAGTAATCAATTCAGAAGCAATTGTCGTTACTGGGATTTGTTCATAATTTTTTTCAATAAATTATTTTAGGTTCCTTTTAGGGGTAAGTTTAATTTTTATTTATTGAAAAGCTATGGTTAATTTTTTAGCACTGGTTTAGGGACAGTAACTTATTGATTAAATGTTTGCATACTTAGTTTTAATTTAATTTTTATAAAATTATTCGTTATTAAACAATATTTCTCTTGTTAAAATAACTAATGATATTGTTAGTAAATATTTTTACAAAATTAAACTTTTTATTAATATTAATGAGATATGTATAGAACTTGTATTCGTTTTAAGCTGAACACATATTTTTTCTAGTATTCTTTTTCCTAACCTCGATTTTTCACGCATGCCGTAAAGGACCAGGCAAATGTTATTGAAAGTCTGGTGACCCCCGAATTTTGCGGCATGCCAGATAATACAGGGTAATACGGTATATATTTTTAAAATTTATTGCTGTTTAAATCATGAGTGGGAAGAAACGTGCTGACACTGCCTTTTCAGAGAAGTTTTGAACAACACTGCTGCAAAATAGCTATGATAAAACAAACATGGAAAATTATTTAAAACAAAACTGACTTTCAACTGTTAATTTTGTTTAAAGAAACCAACAACAAGCATTATATTTATTTGGTATCATTAGTTATTTATCGTTTGCAGGATCATTTTTTCTTAAAACTACAACAGCAAATCCTGTATAAGCTCCTCTAATTTAACTTTAAAAAAAAAAATATTATTGAGATGATATTTTTCCAAATATTATTGAGTTATGCAAGGAAATATGCATTATTTTGATTTCAGATATGCTTTTCCAATAAACAATTTGTGAAGGGTCCGTTTTGGTTTTGGTTGATCAGAATTTTGCGAAAGGTTTGTTTTAGTTGATCGAATTTTCGTTAAGGGTCCGTTAACAGACACAAATTTTCTCTGGCCAGACCTCTGCAACACCAATTGATGCATCATTATTATTATGTAATAACAAAATATGTATGGAATTTGAAGTAAAGAAATCTGCTTTAAGGCTCTATCATAAGCTAATTTATTTGTCAACCATATTGCCAGTGGATTGTTCCAGAACCCTACCTATCCTTATACAGTAAAACCTGTAAAGTTGACCACCTTTGTAAGTTGACCACCTGTCTATGTTGACCGCTTTTGTCAGGAACGGAATTAGTCCTATCTCGTATAATGAAGGAAAACCTCTGTAACTTGACCACCTTTGTAAGTTGACCACCTGTCTATCTTGACCACTAATGTACCCCAAATTTGGTTTGGAGTATTGTAAAAAACCCTTTGTAAGTTGACCACTTGGATTGTTTTTTAAAACTTAATTTAGCAAATTATTTTATTATTTTTTTATAGCTTTCCAAGAATATTTTTGATGCCAGACCAGCATTTTACCAACTAAATAAAACAGCAGCATAACTAAAGCTCCTTGTAAGTTTAACCCACATTGGAAAAATACTAAGAACCCTTTTATTCTCCAAACTTGTTTTTCTTTTGTTGTTCTATTTGAGATTACCTCTTGTACTCTCTGTTCAATGAAAACATGTGTCAGTAGAAAAGTACAAAGTATTTTTTTCCAGTCGCAATATTTTGTGGCAGCACTGGAATTGTGCTAGAGTAAAAGTTACTTGCATTGCAGTATTTCTGGTGCAAGGGATTAAGAACTAGGACATTTTCATTTTCAACTGCCTATTAGAACTATTAGAGTCCAGCTTGTTGCTCTTTGTGTTATAGTTTTACATAAAATGGCTTCAAAAAGAAAGTTAGTTGAACTTGAGATTGATAAAAAGTATGAAGTATTAAAATTAATTGAAAAGGGAGAAATCCATAGAAAATTAGCTGACACATATGGAATTTCCAAAACTACAAACTTCAATAGGGAGTTATTTTGTTGAAAAGTAGATCATCATGGTTATAAATGTATTAAATTCCAGCTTGTTGCTCTTTGTGTTATAGTTTTACATAAAATGGCTTCAAAAAGAAAGTTAGTTGAACTTGAGATTGATAAAAAGTATGAAGTATTAAAATTAATTGAAAAGGGAGAAATCCAGAGAAAATTAGCTGACACATATGGAATTTCCAAAACTACAAACTTCAATAGGGAGTTATTTTGTTGAAAAGTAGATCATCATGGTTATAAATGTATTAAATGTATATGAGAAAAAAAATAATAAGCGAAAAATTTGTTATTTTTGATTAGCAATAAATTTTTAGGAACTATTAATACCAAATAACTTTTTATAAACAATGATTTATTTTTATTTATTTATTTATTTTTTGATCAATTTACTGAAATTTTAAATTTACATGACACATTATACGTCATTCTGAGAAAATAACCTCTAAAAATATTTGAATAGCATTTTAAATTATTGTTTCAAAGAAATGTTAAACAATGAAAGTGAGTTGAGCGGAAAAAGTAAGTGTCAATTAGTCAAAAAAAGAATACATGGTGCAAGAAATGACAAAAAAAAAAAAAAAAAAATCATTACGCCCCTTTATAAGTTGACCACCTGTCTAAGTTGACCACCAAAGTACTGCACCGCAAGTGGTCAACTTACACAGGTTTCACTGTATATTATTTCTGTAGCCTGTTTTTTGTTTCTACACGAGATCTTCCTCAATTCTTGATCGATTTCTTTGATTTGCACCTTATTTTAAAGCTTATCATGCAGGCTAATGACGAAAAATAGACCCATGGTCTAAAAATTGTTTTTTTTTTTCTGTCAAAAAAACTTGTTTTTAAAGCACCAGAATGACGTTTTCAGTTAAATTTATAACTTTAACTTGCACTGTGACCGACAGAACTGAATAGCTTGATATGCAGAGGGTTTGACTGGTAACCAAAAGAATGAGTGTTCGGGCCCATGTCCGGACAATCTGCGTCAAAAAATTAGAGAAATATCACGCATTACATAAACACTTGATAACAATAAATAAAAGGTATGAGGTAATAGAATGAGATGGAAATGCTCCTTGCTGTTATGAAAACTTGATGCAACATGGAGCTTAATTAATTCTTAATTGTAGGGTTTTTTTTTTTTTTTTTTTTTGATTAGGTTCCGGTCAGAAAATTGAAACATAATGTAAGCGAAAACATAAGTATCAAGTTTAATATTTCAGACTACAATGAAAGAGTTTTTTGTTCAGAAAAAAAATAAATCGTATATTGAAATATAGATTCTTCTAATGAGTTTTTGACCCTTTGTACAAATAAAAAAATTACTACCTCAAATTGAAATTATGCTTTTCATTAAAAACTAAGAATATGTTTTTTAGAATACAAAGTAAAACATTAAAATTATTAACAACTTGATGGGTAAAATGTATTTTTTTCTTCTTTCGGCAAAAAACAAATAGCCTATCACATTTTTACTACATTCAAAACACTACGCTTAAAAAAGAACTATTTTGTATTTTAACCGTGCAGTTAAATGATGAACACGTGCTGCCATCTAAGCCATAACGGTTCAAGTAGCCTGCGATAAAAAAAATGTAAAAATTTTGAAAAATAAAAATACTTCTCTTCAATATCTTATCCTATATATTATTTCTGCGGATTATTCTTCTGTCAGTATGCAAATCTTTCTTATCTCTTGAAGAAATTCCCCCATCATTTTAAAACTTATCAGGCCGGCTAATGACAGAAAATAGACTTACGGTCTAAAAATCAAGTTTTCAGAAACGCCCCTTGCTGTTGCAAAACCTTGATACAGCCTGTACAGGGTGGCGACAGTTTAGGGAAAAGTCAGGGAGCATTATCACTCAGGGAAACATCAGGGAATTTTGAAAAAAATAACAGAAATTCAGGGAAAATTGATCAAATGAAGAAAAAAAAAATTTCCATGCAAAATGAGGTACTTTGATTCCCTATGAATTTTCCCCCAATTTGTTTTAAAAAAGTAAAATTAATAAGGGGGGCAATTATAAAATGCCACATATTAGTGCATCTTTTTTCCTCAAGGTATTCAATCTTAGGATGAGCTTCCTAAGATTGCTTCTGTGTCTGTAAAGTTGTTTATAATTTACCTAGCTTGAATTTTCCTTCACGCATTCCATGCTACGTAAAATAAACAACCCTACAGGCAAAGAGGAAGTCGTCATTAGTGACTTTGCTCCCTTTCTTTTACTCATTATCTTGAAGTAATTAGTATACTGTTATCACATTTTCAAGAAACAATCTTTGTTTTCCAAAATAATGCAAAAAAAAAAAAAAAAAAAAATCTTAAAAGTTATCACTTGGCATTTTGAATTATTTAAAATCAAATTTGTGTTTTTGCCATGGGTGTTATTCGCTGTCACTTCAGATTACACTAAGGGTTTTTTTTTTGACCTTAAAACTCTTTTATTTTAAAACTATATACATATACATTTTAAATTAATAATTGTTTTTTCGTTTCAATGTTGTTTGTTACTAAAGTAATCTAAGATTTTTTTTTTTCAACAACTAAAAAATTAGTTGTGTACGCGAGTAAATATTTTTATTATTTTTTAGTAGTTAAAATGCTGTATTCATTCATTAAAACCTAAGTTCTTGATTAGAGAATAGCTCAATATGACTGATTGTTGAAAAATTTCCATTTTTTACATAAATGTCTATTCTGTCGTGTGCAGGTAAAGGGCAGAAACTGCACTTTTTAAATTTTTTCTTGCATTTTTGTGATCTATGGTACATTACCTTTATTGTACACTAGTGGTACCCACTCCCCTTTGCCCGTAGTAGAAAATGAAAAGGTCATTTGGTTCGCCTGTACATTAACAAATAATGGATGATGAATTTCTCGCCAATTGGTTTTATTCATTTGCTTGCCTATGTTGCGGTTCCATGTTATGATAATTCCGTAATGTATTCGTCCACATTGTGATAATTTCCTTGGGAAAATTTCCTTAAAATTGGAATATAAAATGAACAAAATCGAATTTTCGAGAAATCGCTTCAAAGTGCACACCCCCATGCTACAAACTAACTTTGTGCCAAATTTCATGAAAATCGGGCGAACAGTTTAGACGCTGTGCTCGTCTCAGAGATCCTGACTGACAGAGAGAGATACAGACAGACTTTCAACTTTATTATTTGTAAAGATACTCTCTTATTTGGTCTCCCCTGAAAAAGAGGCGCAAAAAAGTCTTAATTCCAATATTTTCCTATTGTTAGTACTGAATCCACCACATATTTCTTCAAATATCTCGAAAACTAATTTCTGTAGATACTGCCGTTAACCTTCTCATGGCAGTATTATTTACGTAAGTAAAAACTACATTATTTCCATACCTTAACTATCACTTGTTTGTTATTCTTACAGCAACAATTATACTACTTGAAAATTCAGTTCAAGATTATTTCCATTTAAATTTTTTAGTTTTATCGTGATTAGATATGTCTTTAAGGGTGGTTTTAAGAATTTTTTAGAATTCTTACGTTAACTGCTTCCTGGACGTAAAGTATTTGTTTTAGATTTCCTACAATATTTCTTTGTCGATAATTTAATATACAATTTTTACCCCCCCCCCCCAAAAAAAAGGAGCATCTTTTTAAAATATACTTTTAATTAACAGCTTAAAACCGTTTTAAACACTGCATTTTATTTAATATGCAATGCATTTCAGGTAGGGCAAAGAAAGGAAACCATTATCATTGGTAACGTGAATCAGGGAAATTTGGTGAACTTAATCAGGGAAAAGTCAGGGAACTTTTTTTTCCAGTTCCTGTCGCCACACTGCTGTAGTTGTTATGCAATTTATTATTTTTTTTAAAGCAAAGTTCTAATACAATTTTCCAATTTTTTGCCTCACTTTCGACAAGGGGAAAAAATAATTAACCTGTTTTTTTTACTTATTTATTTATTTTTTAAACCACTCAAGCGGCTGCGACGTAATATTACGTTCAAAGCTTTCGGCTTTCCTGCAGAACACCAGCGGTTCTTCCCCTCGCGGGAAAGGAAGGGTGAAGGAATTGATGAATAGTGGGGGGGTGAAAGGCATCTACAGCTCTTTTGTCCACCCTCCGTGTCAATTTCTCCCCAGTGAGGAATTAATAGAGCATGATTTTCAACGGTCCTGTTTCTTTTGAAATACCTGTGCAATGTGGAACTTATAGTTCTTTATGCTTGCAAGTTTAAGAATAAAAGTAAATAAAAATTGTCACAGTTAAATATAATGGCAGTTTTAATATTTGAATAAGTTTAAATATGTAGAAAAATCTCTGAAATTGATGAAAGGTCTTATAAATTATACAATCAAAATTGATTGAGCTAGAATGTAAAATTTGTCATCCTTAATTCTTCAGTTAGGGGAGGGTGGCCCAAAGCGGGTAGGTTTTCACAGAACGCTTAAAAATCGTAGTTTTTGAATTTTTATAGCAACAAGTTTCAGTTTTATTTCCTAGCAGGTTTCTTGAACTTCAAAATAAAAAGTGATTTTCGTGTTACTTCAAACCCAATATTTATTTAATATCAAACTTTTCAAACATTTGAAAAACCCACTTTTTCCTAACAAGGAGCCCGAAGCGGGTAAGCTTGACTAATTGTGATTTGGTACATTTCCCAATCAAATATGAAGTTATAAATGAGTTAAATAATTGTCTAACTGCCTGCCATTACAAACAAAAAAAGAAAGTTGTACTCATTCAATTGAAAGTCAGCACATTTCTTTATAAAACTGTTGTGTTTAGCCATAAATATAAAGATACGATTCACACATGACAAATATTTATTTTACAATACTACAACATGAACACTACAGTTACATAATGTATATATTAATTAACCCTTTTTTCATATGCACTGCTTTTTCAGGAGTCACTCAACCACACTTTTAATGATGTGTTTTAATGTTTGCATTGAAAATACGTACAACCAAAAGGTGAACGATGATCAAATTATCACAGCATTGTATTTGACGAGTTTTTACTACTGATGTCTTCAAATTACATGCCTTCTCTTGTGCGCTTACGTTTTTCCGTTTACTTCAAATCTTTTTTCTTTTTTTTGCTGCTTCTTCATAATGTTCTTTCTTTGAAATTTTTAAAGAGCAAAATGCCTCATGAAACGATTTGAAGCACAGTGCGGAGTTCTGCATGGGTAGACTAGTATAATTTATACCACCTGTCACAGAATCTTATTTTGTTTGCAGAAAGGGAATTTATGATACATGTAATAGCTTTATATATAGATATGTGTATATCTGTATTGTAGGGCATGTGTGTCACAAAAAAACTGTGGGTGATAGAAAAATTCTGAATGCAGATTCGAAATCAGCATCAAAAATACTTCTAGGATCACATATTTTTGTTTGTTGGCCAATTTTTTTTTTATTTTTATAGATCAGTGTTTTTAGCTCGTAAAATTTCTGACATCTTTATATTCGTGAAAATAAGTGCTTTTAATTTATTAACTGATTAATATGGGAAAAAAATCATTCTGCTCTCAACACTTTACAGATGCTGCTGATTGTGTTTAAGAAAATTTTTATTTTCTAATTTATAGGAAAAAAGAAAGAATATATTTGCACAAGAAAAAGAACACTTAAAGCAGGTAAGATCTCCAGATAATTAAAATTTAAAGCTCATTGTTTAACATTATGTTATTGCCATATCAACCTTTCTAAATGTTAATGTTAATTCCTAAATATAAACAGCACTAATTGATGCATCAGTACTATTATGTAATAACAAAACATGTGTGAAATTTGAAGTAAAGAAATCTGCTTTAAGGCTCTGTCATAAGCTAATTTGTCAACCTCATTGCCAGTGGATTGTTCCAGAACCCTACCAATATAATTAATACCTCCTATCACAGCCTCTTATTTTGTTTGCAGATAAGTGTTTGTTCATTTAAGCTCATCACCTTAATATTTCTTCTCGTTATTTTTCCTGTTGAAGCAGAATTTATATGTACTCTAAAAGCTTTTTTTTTTTGCCAGCGTGTTGTAATCGCAAAAATGTAAACCTCAGAAAATATTTCAACTTTATATGATCAACTTTCATTCTATTCATATGAATATCGCTTAATTTTCAGTGCGTGAAATTTCTGATATCTTCATATTTGTGAAAAAAGGTGCTCTTAATTTTTTTTAACTGATTAAGATGGAAAAAAAAAATCATGCTGCTCTCAACACTTTACAGATGCTCTTAATTGTATTTAAGAAAATCTTTATTTTCTAATTTACAGGGAAAAAGAAAGAATATGGTTGCACAAGAAAAAGAGAACTCAAAGCAGGTAAGATCTCCAGGAAATTAAAATTTAAAGCTCATTGTTTAAAAATATGTGTTTGCCATATCAACCTTTTTAAATGTTATCGTTAATTTCTAAATGAAAACAACACTAATTGAAGCATCATTATTATTATGTAATAACAAAATATGTATTGAATTAGAAGTAAAAAAAATCTTCTTTAAGGCTCTGTCATAAGCTAATTTGTCAACCTCATTTCCAGTGGATTGTTCCAGAACCCTACCAATATAATTAATACCTCCTATCACAGCCTCTTATTTTGTTTGCAGATAAGTGTTTGCAAATTTAATCTCATCACCTTAATATTTCTTCTCATTATTTTTCCTGTTGAAGCAGAATTTATATATACTCTAAAAGCATTTATTTTTGCCAGCCTGTTGTAATCTCAAAAATTTTACCTTCAGAAAATATTTCAACTTTGTATGATCAACTTTCATTCTGTTCGTATGAATTTCACTTAATTTTCAGTGCGTGAAATTTCTGATATCTTCATATTTGAAAAAAGGTGGTTTTAATTTTTTTTAACTTAATCAGTTAAAAAAAATTAAAACTAAATTAAAAAAATTAAATTTAGATGGAAAAAAAATCATGCTGCTCTCAACACTTTTCAGATGCTGCTAATTGTATTTAAGGAAATCTTTATTTTCTGATTTACAGGAAAAAAGAAAGAATATGGTTGCACAAGAAAAAGAGAACTTAAAGCAGGTAAGATCTCCAGGAAATTAAAATTTAAAGCTCATTGTTTAAAAATATGTGTTTGCCATATCAACCTTTTTAAATGTTATCGTTAATTTCTAAATATAAACAGCACTAATTGATGCATCAGTACTATTATGTAATAACAAAACATGTATGGAATTTGAAGTAAAGAAATCTGCTTTAAGGCTCTGTCATAAGCTAATTTGTCAACCTCATTGCCAGTGGATTGTTCCAGAACCCTACCAATATAATTAATACCTCCTATCACAGCCTCTTATTTTGTTTGCAGATAAGTGTTTGTTCATTTAAGCTCATCACCTTAATATTTCTTCTCGTTATTTTTCCTGTTGAAGCAGAATTTATATGTACTCTAAAAGCATTTATTTTTGCCAGCCTGTTGTAATCGCAAAAATTTAACCCTCAGAAAATATTTCAACTTTATATGATCAACTTTCATTCTGTTCATATGAATTTCACTTAATATTCAGTGTGTGAAATTTCTGATATCTTCATATTTGAAAAAAGGTGCTTTTATTTTTTTTTTAACTGATTAAGATGGAACAAAAATCATACTGCTTTCAACACTTTACAGATGCTGCTAATTGTATTTAAGAAAATCTTTATTTTTCTGATTTACAGGAAAAAAGAAAGAATATATTAGCACAAGTTAAAGAAAACTTGAAGCAGGTAAGATCTCCAGATAATTAAAATTTAAAGCTCATTGTTTAACATTATGTTATTGCCATATCAACCTTTCTAAATGTTAACATTAATTCTTAAATGTAAACAACTTTGAATTGATGCATCATTATTATTATGTAATAACAAAATATGTATGGAATTGGAAGTAATGAAATATGCTTGAAGGCTCTATCATAAGCTAATTTGTTAACCTCATTGCCAGTGGATTGTTCCAGAACCCTACCTATATAATCCTATCACAGCCTCTTATTTTGTTTGCAGATATAAGTGTTTGTTCATTTAATATCATCACCTTAATATTTCTTCTCCTTATTTTTCCTGTTGAAGCAGAATTTATATATACTCTAAAAGCATTTTTTTTTTTTTTTGCCAGCCTGTTGGAATCAAAAAATTTAACCCTCAGAAAATATTTCACCTTTGTATGATCAACTTTCATTCTGTTCATATGAATATCGCTTAATTTTCAGTGTGTGAAGTTTCTGATATCTTCATATTTGTGAAAAAATGTGCTTTTAATTTTTTTTAACTGATTTAAGATGGAAAAAAAAAAAAAAAAATCATGCTGCTGTCAACACTTCAGATGCTGCTAATTGTATTTAAGGAAATTTTTATTTTCTGATTTACAGGAAAAAAGAAAGAATATATTTGCACAAGTAAAAGAAAACTTGAAGCAGGTAAGATCTCCAGATAATTAAAATTTAAAGCTCATTGTTTAACATTATGTTATTGCCTTATCAACTTTTCTAAATGTTATCGTTAATTTCTAAACGAACAAAACATGTATGGAATTGGAAGTAATGAAATCTGCTTTAATGCTCTATCATAAGCTAATTCGTCAACCTCATTGCTAGTGGATTGTCCCAGAACCCTACCAATATAATTAATACCTCCTATCACAGCCTCTTATTTTGTTTGCAGATAAGTGTTTGTTCATTTAATATCATCACCTTAATATTTCTTCTCATTATTTTTCCTGTTGAAGCAGAATTTATATATACTCTAAGATCATTTATTTTTGCCAGCCTGTTGTAATCGCAAAAATTTAAACCTCAGAAAATATTTCAACTTTATATGATCAACTTTCATTCTATTCATATGAATATCGCTTAATTTTCAGTGCGTGAAATTTCTGATATCTTCATATTTGTGAAAATAAGTGCTTTAAATTTTTTTTTACTGATTAAAATGGAAAAAAAATCATGCCTTCATCAATGCTTTACAGATGCTGCTAATTGTATTTAATAAAATCTTATTTTCTAATTTACAGGAAAAAAGAGAGAAGAAAGTTGCACAAGAAAAAGAAAACTTAAAGCTGGTAAGATCTCTAGATAATTAAAATTTAAAGCTCATTGTTTAAAATTGTTATTTCCATATCAACCTTTCTAAATGTTAACATTAATTCTTAAATGTAAACAACACTTAATTGATGCATCATTATTATTATGTAATAACAAAATATGCATGGAATTTGAAGTAATGAAATATGCTTTAAGGCTCTGTCATAAGCTGATTTGTCAACCTTGTTGCCAGTGGATTGTTCCAGAACCCTACCTATATAATTAATACCTCCTATCACAGCCTCTTATTTTGTTTGCAGATAAGTGTTTGTTCATTTAACATCATCACCTTAATATTTCTTCTCATTATTTTTCCTGTTGAAGCAGAATTTATATATACTGTAAGAGCATTTATTTTTGCCAGCCTGTTGTAATCGCAAAAATTTAAACTTCAGAAAATATTTCAACTTCATATGATCAACTTTCATTCTATTCATATGAATATCGCTTAATTTTCAGCGCTTGAAATTTCTGTTTTTTTCATATTTGTGAAAATAAGTGCTTTTAATTTTTTTTTTACTGATTAAGATGAAAAAAAAAATCATTCCTTCATCAATGCTTTACAGATGCTGCTAATTGCATTTAATACAATCTTTGTTTTCTAATTTACAGGAAAAAAGAGAGAAGAAAGTTGTACAAGAAAAAGAAAACTTAAAGCTGGTAAGATCTCTAGATAATTAAAATTTAAAGCTCATTGTTTGAAATTATGTTATTGCCATATCAACCTTTCTATAGGTTAATGTTAATTTCTTAATGTAAACAACACTAATTGATGCATCATTATTATTATTATGTAATAACAAAATATGTATGGAATTTGAAGTAAAGAAATTTGCTTTAAGGCTCTATCATAAGCTAATTTGTCAACCACATTACCAGTGCATTGTTCCAGACCCTGCCCCCGTAGGCTAAAAACAGAAGATGGTTTCTTGCAAGCAGACCCAGATTATATATATATATATATATATAGAGAGAGAGAGAGAGAGAGACATAGACAAACACGCAGACGCTGTTTGCAGAAAATTTCCAAAATTTACAGATAGTTTTGATATTTTTTCACAACTTTCTTTATTTACCCAGTTTTTTTTTTCTGTTATGTGTCTTGATTTTGTTGATTGTGTGGCAATTGACTGCTGTTGTATGAAATTAGCACATTTATTAATCATTATATTTGAGTCATAGTGGAGGTTTACTTACATATATAACTTCAAGTTTTTGCTGTTAGTGAATCAGGATTGAGGTAGTGCACTGCATTTTTTCAAATTAAATTTTAAAGAAATTTTTTGAGTTCACAGACAGTGGACAGCTATGTCTGCATGCAAGCTGTCTTGAAAGAACTAAATTTGAGTTCCCAACACAGGCTGAGCCTCGATTGCCACCAATAAATCCTTTGCAGATAAAGAAAATTTTATTTAATCTGGTTCTTATGGTTCCTATACTGAAGTCCAAGGAATATACAGCAGCTCTGCTCAGTTGCGGGTATGGAAACTGTTTTTAACAGCTTTCTTTCAGAGATCAGGCTGCATATTTATACCAATGGTTCAAAACTAGAGATGTAAGGTGTAGCAGGAGCGGATATTTTCTGTGAACCCTTTTCATGCTACCTTTCATTAGGAACAGATCATTCAGAATTTGATGGTGAAGTGGGGGCAGATAAGGTTGCGCTAGAACACTTAATTCTCCGCCCTACTCTTTTCGAATGTGCTACTATTTTCTCAGACTTGTAGGCAACTGTTTTGTCTATTGGCAATTTTTGTCAAGCCCCCTGCTCTGACTGTTCATCAATGTAGGTGGACGATACATCGCCTTTGGCTAAGAAGATTGTAGAGAGAGGGAAGGATCTCTCTCTCTCTCTATGGGAGCGGCATATCCAACATTTGAAGACGGCAGTGGCAATGAATGTGAGAAAAACACGATAATGTCAATGCTGGGAAAAATTATTTTCCAAAACGAGTTTTCAAGCAAATCCGACTGGTGCAAGTCTTACACAAGTAAAAAGAGTTTACTAATTTGTTTAGAAAAAGGAAAAGTGTTTAGCATAACTTTTTATAATGTGTTTCAGATTTCATTTCACATCTTTTCAGAATGCATAACTATTTTTTGGAGCAAAAGTAAAATATTAAGTTAATTATTTAAGTATAATATATTTACGATGCTAATTTGCTTCTTTTAAGAATGTGTGCCTCTATTTTTTCCAATTAAAGTAACATTTAAAGTTTATTATTTAAGTATAAATTCGTTAATTTGTTTTTTAAAAAGTGACTGTGCTTAGCATGAATCTTAATAATAAACTGAATAAGCTGATTTGCATCTTCAATGAATGTAAACTTTATTTTCTGGAATTAAAATAAAATTTCAAGTATGATGTTATTAAATTGTTTTTAAAATAGTGAAAATAGCCTGTTTTAGTATTTTCTTTTTCTATTTGTATGTTAGGAATTTTTACATGTGTACTTTTCTTAATAAAAGGAATTTTGTCATTAAAAAACTGTAAACAAGGAAATGTATTACTTTGTCACGAGAGATTATTTTGTTTCTACTATTTTTTTTTATGTCATGAAAGTCGAGTTATAATTATGAATTTTTGTAAAGGTACATGTGAATAATAAAAACATTCAATAATAATAATGTGTTTTTAAAGAAATGATGTGTGCATGAAGTTTGGTTTATTATTTCAATGCAGCATTACATAAAAGTATGTGAACAAGCAATGTATATAACTAAAAGTAACTGTAAAGCCGGATATCCGAATCTGGCAAATGAAGAGATGCAAGATATCCGGTATCCGGCAAAATCACTATTTGGTGCATCCCTAGTTTTTACTTTCGTGAAATAAATCAATCCACCAATAAAAAAGCATTTTTCAATTGATCATCAATTTTTAACTCTGAAAAGCGAGGGAGCAAGGAGCCCTTTACTTTTGAAAGTGAGGGCAGTTGCCCCCCCCCCCCCTGTACAAGCCGCCTATGAGTAGCCTATTAACACCTTTGCCTTGTCAAGTTCAGTTTTTCATAAAATTTTAAGTTCACTCTGTGTATTGAAATTGTGTGTTTTATTTTTGTTATTTACTGCAATTTTATTTACAGAAAAAATGTTACGATGAAGTTGAGAAGAAGGAAGAAAATATAAAACAGGTATTATATTTTTAAATTTAACGGTAATACTGTTTGAAATTTTGCTGTAATGATACTTTTCTTGTGATCGTTATTACTTGAAAGTGATTTATGCTTCATAATAATTTAATGGGGGATTACATCACTGTAAAGCAGGTGATCGTAATATTTAGAGTTTTTTGAGCTGAGTGTTTTCTGGAATTGTTTTGGTTGCCCTCAGATGTTATAATGAGCAAACTGTTTTCCTTTTGAGTGGCTCAGCCAGTTACATGACATTCCTTGATTTTCCTTGAACATCAACTTAAAAATAATCTGTCAAAAATTCATTGGAAATTCAGTGTTTTTTGGACATAAAAAGGAGGAAATTCTTTCAAGAACATAAATAATTTTGAAATATTTACTGAGGAGGGGGGTACCTCTGTCTTGAACCAGGGGCGGAAAATAGGGATGTCAAAAGGGGGCAGTCGCATCCCCAAAGTTTTTGAGAGGAGTGATGAAAAATGAGCAACTTCAATTTATGTAAATCACAAAACAATGTTCATGAAAAAAAGAATCTTGCTGGTTCTCCAGAATTATTGATGAAACTTGACACATTTCCAAACATGAGCGAGTGTTTTCGGTTTTTTGAATGATTTATTAGAAACTCATCAATCCTTTACCAGCCTTTTCAGAACAGAAAAAACTGATGAAGAATCATGGTTAATTTTAACTAAAGACGTAATTTCGTCATATTGGCTAAATATTTCATTCTTGTGTGCTCTGTGTAATTATGGTTATGAGGTCTGTGCAATGGTGTGGCTACCTGATTTTCACAATACAATCGACGCTCATTATAACGATCACACATTATAAAGACCATCCCAATATAACGACCAGTGGTAAAAGACCCAACTTTATCCCTATGAATCCTATGTTAATTTGGTTTCGTTATAACAACCGTTCTGTATTGTCTAATCCAATACAGCGACCGAATTCAGCGGTCGCTATTTCCAATGCTTTTTCCAATTAAACAAAAGTATAACTTGAAATGACCTTGGTTATTGTTTACGGATAGCTGCATGAAATCTTCAATGTAAAATCCAATTTTGATTGGGGGGGGACGACTATCACTCACCGCAGCACAGAAAAAAAAATGAGAGGAAAAAAGAGATTTCCGGATTATAAAGAAAAAGAACTTAACAGATGTATTGGTATAGTTTGGTGTTTGAATCAAATGGTTTTTAAGAGTTTGCTTCTGCACTCCACGGAGGTGAAGATTACAAAAGGATATCCTTGCTGCTTTGCATCTCTTTAAAGCAGCATGGAATGAATCCTCAGAAAAGACCATCAAGAATTTTTTCCATCATGCTGATTTTAAAAAGCAAAAGTAAAAAGGGATTGGTGAGGCAATCCAAGATGATAAGCCGTAAAAAATTTCTAAGAAAATGAAATTGGATGAATCTTTAAACTTTGGCGATTATGCTAAAACAAATTATGATTTAGAATGTGTCGAACATCTGTCAGAAGGTAAACTACCTCTCGATATTATGCACAAAAACAAATTGATGTATATCATGATCAGATGATGATGATGAAATTGAGACCAAAGTTCCTAATATGAAAAATGTTTCGAGTTCTAGAGGTGTTCAAAATGTTTCTTTGAAAGGCAAGAAAAACACTAATTATCATCTATAACTGAAACAGAAAATTATGTTTTGCAAAATAACATGTGCTAAAAAGGCAAACATGTTTCTGATTTTATCTTCAGAAAGTAAATGATTTATTTTTTAAGTGTGTAATATTTTTTTTCCCTATATTTTCTGCTTCAAAATCTGTTTAATATTTTGCACACATGATTTTTCTAAAAACTCCTATGGTAAAAATAATTTGGGTATGACGCATGAATGACGCATGTGTATTTTCTTTTTAATTCCACCCCTTATAACGACCACTCGTTATAAAGACCTTTTTCTTTGGGACGGAGACGGTCATTATATTGAGCGTCGATTGTAAATGCCTTGGTATTTTACATTCATTGTTACGCTCATATTTTAAATGTGTCTATTTAATGAGTGTTCACCACCATTTTCTTTTTCCAGAAACACATTTCAGCTACTAAATGCATAGTATTATTTCATATTATACTTCTCAAAAATATATACTATTTTTGAAAAAAAAATATCACATCAACAAATATCTTTCCTGGGGGCCCTTTAACTATTCAATCTCGAAGTGACACAAGAGGGTCTTCAAGAGACAACACAAGATGGTCTTTAAAACCATAAAGACCCTCCTCGATAATTTCAAAGCAGTGATTTTGGAAAACGACTCTTTCAATAATGAAAAAGCTACTGTCCTTTAACACGTCTTCGTTTGAATGCTTATTCGCTTTGTTTGTATTGTGGAGAGTTTTTGAACAATGCCTTACTCTATCAAAACATCTTCAATCAGTTAAACTTAATTTTTGGAATGTTTAAGCTTCAGTTCAAGCTACAATTGAAACTATTAATAAATTAAACGCAGATGTAAATTTCAACCTAGCATGGATCATTTCAAAAAAATTTCTTACTCCAAGATAATTTTTAAAAACTGCAAAGAATATTCAAATGACTTTAGAAGAGGTGACCAAAATGCATATTTATTTAACATATTGTATAAAATAATAGAATCAGTTTCTAATAAAATTAGCACAAGATTTGATGTTAAACATTTTCCTGTATTGTTAGCTCTCTATTATCTGGATTGGATATAGAAAACAAAAAATAAAATGTTTCAATTATGAGTAAAATTTACAGCATGAGGCAAGAAGAATTGTTTAGAGACTAGACTAGACTGTTCAATGATGAAAAATCAAAACCATAACAATTTTTAAAGTTACCAGGGTGATTTTAACGAGCAAGATGTGAAACGTATGTTTTCAACTTTGCAACTTTGTTACTTCAATTATTTTTCAACTATTCCAATCGGTTCAGCTAGTAGAAAAAAATCATTTTCGTGTCTGAGGAAAATAGAGAATTATTTTCAAGGTACAATAGGGACAAAAAAAAAAAAAAAAACTCGCTAAAAAAAAGCATGACACTGGGCACTGCTGGATTAGTAACCAGGTTTCCTGTTCTTCCGTATTTTAAAGATCAAGCATCAAAACTTTATTAAAAGATGAAAACTGTAATATCAGGATACTTTGTATGACAAGATATTCTATACATATAATAAAATAAGATGTTTGTGTGTGTGTGTGTGGCGCGTTTCTCGGGAAAACGGTAAAGCCTAGACAGATGAAATTTGGTATACAGGTACAGTTTTTGCTGAAGATGTGCACCTCGTGCTTCGATTTTTGATATTTTAATTAGAAAAAAGTTATTTAATGTTTTATGTGTTTTTTTGCACTTTTTACCTCACAGATCCCGAACCAATCGCACCACACAAATGTTTTTTATACTATAGTGTAGAAAATTTAATTTTAAATATGATAAATGAAAATTTTTTGAAGATTGAGCAATTTTTGTATTTTTTATGAATTTTTGAAAAAACTTTTAATCTGCATTTTTTCCTGGGTTTTATTTTTTTAGAAAAAATAAAATGCTTAATTAGAATTAAAGCTTTGATTCATATCATCCTGTGAGAAGAATCAAAGCTTTACTTCTAAAATTTAAGTTGGTAATAGTAAAAACATTTCGCCGTCTTTAAAAAAAAAGTTCTTAAAAAGACACAATAGTTTTTTTTTACAATTTTTTTATGCTGAACACATCATATCTTTTCACGCATCGGTCGAAAAAAGCGTTCTTCAATCTTTTATACCGGTGACGTCACTACTTGGATTTCGATTCGATATTTACGATGGAATCTTAATCGCAAGCAATATTAATCTTTTTTTTTTACTATATAGCTTACTTCTACATTTTATGACGAGATAACCACGTGTTTTTCCGGCAGCGCTTGCTTTTTTTCTTTTATTTAGGGATTGCTTTTATTTCTTTTTCCATTCCGCCCTCCCCCCAAGCTGGACATTTTGCTGTATCTATATTACGTTACATTTCATAGTTGTGCGATATTAACTCAATAAAAACAGCGAGATTTTTTTATCTTTGTCAAACGCTAATTTTTGCACACTATGGGGAATTTGAGTTTTTTTTTTTTGCTCTACTTAAATAAAAAAAAGGAATTTTTTGAGTGATCTTTGTTTTAGTTAGGTAATGGGCGGGGAGGTTAAAATAAATAGAGATGGATAAGAAAAATTTAGAGATAGATCATAAAGGTAAATAGCCGCTGAAGGCGGCAATCTCTTGGCGTAAAAATGTGAATGGCACAAATAAAGATAGAGATCGATTGATTAATACTGCTGCCAAATTTATTTAAATAGCCGCCGAAGGCGGCAAACTTGAAATATAAAGTTAAATGACAAGTTAGCCAAACAGCCGCCGTAGGTGGCTTTGCACAGAAAGACGAATAGCGTAAGAAGGCAAACCAGCTGGTCGCCGCAGGCGACTAGTATAAAATAAATTACAAATTTTGTCACAAAAATTTAAATTGCTTTTGAACACTAATTTTTATTAATTCTAAACCCATATCATGATTACTTGCTGTTAGCCAATATGTGTTTTGTTCCATACTGAGGTAATTCATATTTAAGAAACTCGACCCCCCAAATGAAATGCTGAAATGCCGCCCCTGTCTTGAACAATGAAAATTCCCATCTTCTACTTCATATTGTGCAATTAAAATCATGATTTTGCCACGCCCATATCTATCAAATTAAAATACAACTTTGTGCTTTTTGGAAAGATTTTGCCAAAATTCCTGTCAATGGCTATATGATATTTTGTTTTTTAAATTTATTCAATAAAATGCATCCAGCCCCTTGTATTCATTTGGATTTTAATGTCTTTTATTCAAATAATGTTTTTTTTTTTTTTTTTTTTTTTTTGCAATCACAAATTGCAATAGGACCCTACTTGTTTTGTTTCATCTTGTTTCTACAAGTATAATGAAATGGAAATAGAGAAGAAATTTGCACTCGTCATAACAAAACTGGTGATTTTCTAGATTAGGTAATACAAAGCGTGGTATTACAAGTTATGGTGTAACGTGGTTTTACACGTGTATCGTAATTTAAATGGTGTATCATAATTTAACGTGGTATTACAAGTTATAGTTAGGTAAAACAAAACTGGTGATTTTCTAGATTAGGAAATACAAAGCGTGTCCAGTTAAGCAGGGTAAACAGTACATGCGCTTGCCTGACAGCTTGAAGGACAGACACAAGCGAAAGGAAAAAGATACTCCATAGTATCTTGAACCAAACAGTTCTCAAAAACTGGGAGAATTTCCTCCATGTTGATGAGAATAAGAAACTCTTCTTTCTTTGATGTGACTTTAGCAGCTATTTCTGTAGAAAGAGTAAATGGTAATACCATAGTTGGTATCCACAATTGGTAGCAGTGTTCTCTCTATAAATCATCAAGATTACTTAGGACTGACTCCATGCACGCACAATTATTAAAATAGTTATTATTGTGGGTGCATAGTAAAAAAAAAGAGTGAAAAGAGCTGGAGGAGGTTTGTAAGAGTATTCTTGAAAATACCTAATCAAAAACAAAATAATAATGATGAATAACAAAACAGTAAACAGTGTTTTTAAACTTGCAAATTTATATTGATTATGAATAAATTTATTTATTTATTTTTTAGTTTTTAAAGCATGAATTTTTCATGAAATATATGTTATGCCCTTCATTAAAAAGAAAACAATAAATTTCAAGAATTTTATTTACTGTAATTTTATCATTGCAGGTTGAACCACTTAGTGCTTATGAAAAGATGGTGCAAAGTAATATAAAAGAGAGGATGGCCTTCTTAAAATCCTTAAATATTCATGAGGTATTTTCTTTCCCATCATGATTTCAAGCATCAATATTATATTACTTTTCTTTTATTATTTTCCATGCTTTTCAGATAAAAAATGATATCAACAAGATAGTATAGAGCAGGTAACTCTTAAAGGAAGTCCTTGATTTTTTTTTTCTCAAAGAATTGATAAAGGCTTCAGTTCCACCAAAATTTTACGAAAGTTAAATTCAGAACTAGTTTATAATGATGTCTAGTTGTATGACCTATATGGGGGCGGGGAGTGCCAGAAAAAGGGTTCTGCTAGGTATAAAAGGTAGAATAAATTGTTTCAAATTAACGCCTAATCTTCTTGGCTAGTGTCGTACTAAGTGTAGAATTTTCATTTGAAGGATGTCGTAAAAATATTTTTGTATGAGTATAAAACAAAAAATCTTTTGTGTATTAAATCTATTTCTTTAGTCAGTTGCTCTAATTTAGGTGTCATAGTTTAATCCATGTTTCGCCATGTTTGGTCATCGCAAGATGGAAGTAGACCCTATTAATTGCAGGGTATCCACACATATGGAAAGGCATGGATTTAGCCAATGATCGAAAATAGTCATGGAAAGTCATGATTTTCAGCAAAAAAGTATCAAAAGTAGTGGAAAATGACAACTGGTCATGGATTTTGGGTTTAACAGCATGCATATTTATCGACTTCTACAGATTGGGTGCAAAATTTACGCATCATAGCCTATTCTTACTCTTTTACGCTTCAGTCTTGATTTTTCACACGTTTCAAAATGAGATTGCATCCGCTTCTGCAATACTCGCTCGTTTTTCTTTACTGTGCAATTATACAGTTTGGACGTGGATAATTTTGTTTTTAGCATTATTTTTAACCCTCCTAATATGTCTAATTGTGTAATTGGGGACTTGTAGATTTCTAATTGTGCATTCGAGTTGATTCAAGAGACTTACAAAAATTATTAATTTTCAGCAGTGTCTTATGCTTATGAACATTTTAGAAAATAATATTGGTCAAAGATTTAATTAAGGACGTTGAGAACATTGATAAAATATGGGAATCAAGGAATTTCAAAGGGTAAAATTTTTAAAAAGTATGAAAAGGATGCAAATTATACAAATTTGGGAATTTTTTCAGTATTTGTTATTTATGCTAAAATTTTGCCGGTAGCTGGTAATGTCTGGTAAGTTATTTATTGAGTACTTTTAATTTTAGTATTTAATTCTTTTTCTGATTGGTTTTTTTTTAAATTTAATTTTAGTAATTCCTAAATTATTGCTAGCCACAGATTTTTTTAGAAAGCTACTAGCTTAAAAAAAAGTTTTAGATTCTTTATCTGTTTATAAAAATTAAATACTGTAAGATGGGGTAACTTTGGGACAATTTGCAAAGTTTTATTCTGTTCCTAATTTTATATTCAAAGTAAAAAAACTTAAAAAATCATTAATATATCATTTGAGTATGTACTTCTTACAAGATATGGCAAAAGAAGAACACTAGTTGATATAGTATTTCATGAAAAAAAAATTAAGTTTGTCCTAATCATACCCCATTGATTGGAGTAACATTGGGACAGTGCATTATCCCCATTTTAAACAGCAGGAAACTTTGTACCAATATTGTTATGCAGGTGCATTACATCAATCCTAGAGTACTATATTGCGCAGGTCGTGAGAACAATATATTCTACTTAATAGGTAAAACTCAAGATTACATATACAGGATTTGTATAAAAAGTAACTGTACCACCTGGTAAGCACCTGGGTTTGTGATGCCTAGGTAAAACGTTTGTAAACCAGTTGTTGGTGCTCTAGTGGTGGTGGGGGATCGAGGGAAGGGGAGCGGACCTGAGTCAGTTGTCTCCAAACGCTTGGAGGGAGAGAAGTGCATGTTTAGTGGATTTCGTCAGAGTGAAAATGGAGCGTACCATCGAGCAACGTGTTAACATCAAATTTTGTGTCAAACTCAAGAAAACACCTACAGAAACTCTTCAAATGATCAATGAGGTTTACAGTGAGGAAGCTTTATCCAGAACTCAAGTCTTCCAGTGGCATAAGAAGTTCCGAGAGGACCGCAATGACGTCCACGATGAATAGCGGGCCGGACGTCCATCAACCAGTCACATGGACCCAAATGTGCAAAAGTGCATGATGTGTCGAACACTGACCATCGTCTGAACATCCGAGCAATCACAGAAGAGGCCGGGATCAATAAGATGGCCGTTCACGACATTGTTAAGAATGATCTGGGCAAAGCTGGTGCCGAAACACCTGGCGGACGAGCAAAAGGAGCGTCGTGTGCCGGATACAGCACTGCCGGACTTCTTCCTATTTCCCAAGGTCAAGAGAGTACTAAAGGGGACGCGGTTCAGGACTCTGGAAGCTGTTCAACTCGCTATGACGAGAGCTATAGAAGCTTTATGGGTTGCGACTTCCATAGGGACTACTTCGAAGATTTTTAGAGAAAAAGTGTAGAAATTTTGCCAATAAATATGTTTTCTAAGCTCAATCCGATTACTTTCTATACCAATCCTGTATTATTTCAAACTGGGTTTTGAAATTTTACTAAAACAGATAGTTAACTAATGTTATTTAAACACTTTTTAAAGTTCAGTTTTTGTCAACCAAAACCAAAAGATTGCTGCAAACTTGCAGCTCTTTAAATTTGAGAATTACTCACTCTCAAAGTTACCCTGTGAAATTATGAAAATTTACAATGTAGAGGTTATAAAACAAAAATTATAATAACACGGTCACTTCAATATTAATAATTTGAAGAGGTAGTTATCAATGTGTAATCAGATCTGAATGGAATTTGGCGTCCGCAGCTCTTGAGGCAAAAGCGAACGTTTCACCAAAAGAAGTATTTTCAAAAACAAATAGCAAGAATAACTTAATTGTCACAACTACTGCAGTGGACTAGGGTTCTGACAACTGCCGCCATGTAGTTGCAAAATACAGGTCTATTCAACAGACGTAATTGCAGACTGAACTGAAGCAGTATGTACCACAGAGAACACAGCCATTTTACCATCTCTTCCTCCACTAAATAAACCTGATATGAGAAAAAAGTAACACTACATTCTTGTTCTAGGGTTTATAAGCTTTCTAATGATATATAACTCGTAGGGATTTGTTTAAATTGATTTTCTGACCTCTTGGTTTCACGTTAGCTGGAATTCACCTCCACTTAGAATATTTCCTTTGGTCTTGACCTTTAGTAGCTTTCTAACATGCTTTTAAAATTTTATAATATTCAAGTTTTGTTCATTATTTCCTTTCTCCCCAAGATTTTGGTGATGAACCCAAAGCAAAACAAAGAAGGGGCAGTCCTAAAGGTTCCAAAAAGGAAAAGGTATTAATTTAATGCAATTTTCTCAATATGAAATTTTGATCAGTTTAAAAGAGTGGAGTTTAGTTCATAATTTATTTTGAAAACATGATGTTTTGATATTTTCCAATATTTATATTTCGATCTGCGAGATTTGCAATAGAAAAATTATGTGTAGAGTTAAACCTCTCTAATACGGACATTAACGGGGCATATTTTTTTGTTCACAATAGAGGAGTGTCCACAGGATGGGTTTAATAATGGGACTAGCCTTGGAATCGGGGAATTAAAAATGCATAAGAGGGGTGTTTGCTAATAGGTTTACTGTACTAATTATATCAACATTATTTTTTTATACTTGAAAATAAAAGTAATGCACTATTTGTATGATGTATTAATATATCATTAAATATAATGTAATATAATATTCCTTTTCTATTTTATATTCATTAGCTATAATGTTGGACAGCCCGGGAAGGGGCCAAAGTTCAGCTAGTTCATAGCCGAACGCTCTACCAAAAAAAACTTATAAAACCGAACAACTCAGTCTAGTAGTTTTGAGCTTTATTAAAAAAAGTAAATAAAAACAGGTTAATTGTTTTTTTTTTCGCCGAAAGCGGCGCAAAAAATCGGAAAATTGTATTAAAATTTTGCTTTAAAAAAAAAATCTGCATAAGAACTACAGGCTGCATCAAAATTTTGCAGCAGCAAGGGGCATGTCCAAAAAATTGATTTTTAGACCGTAAGTCTATTTTTCATCATTAGCTGTTCCGATGAGCTTTAAAATAAGGGAAAATTTCTTCAAGAAATAAGAAAGATCTTGCATACAGACAAAAAAATAATCCATGCGTTTCCATCTCATTCATTTTATTACCTCACTTGAGTTATTTATTGTTTTCAAGTGTTCATGTATTGTGCGGTATTTGTCTAATTTTTTGATGCAGATTGTCCGGACTTTGGTCCGAACACTCGTTCTTCTGGTTACCATTCGAACGCTTTGCGGATCGAGCTATTCAGCTCTGTTAGTCACAACGCAAGTTAAAGTTATAAATGTAACCGAAAACCTCAGTCTGGTGCTTTAAAACAGGCTTTTTTCGACAGGAAAAAAAACAATTTTAATCTTCTATCTCCACAGGAAAAAAAGTTACAAGTTGTTAAAAATCAAGTTTGAATAAATCTAATCTCCATTAAAATTACTGATGTTTTGTTTCGCATTGCCATGGTTATGTCTTTTAGCTTCGCTTCATTTTAATTTCTTAACGGTCCACAAACTTGGCGCCACCGAATTATTAAGCAGTGGGGAAATGTTTTCGCCAATTCTGCATATTTTATGATCTACGTTATGATGATTCTCCCGGTCAATGTGGAAATTGCGGGAAGAGTTTGAAAACTAGGAGTCTTAGCAATTTTCCCAATTGTCGCCAAATTTGTGGACGCCAAAGACTGAGAGCTAATGTAGTTCGGCCATGGCCTTGCTGATAGTGACAGAAGCAAACGATTACAGCCCATAATTGTCGGTAGCGCCAAACCCCTCAGTTATCAAAATATCTTCGAAATTACTAATGAAAAGAATCAGTGCATCGTAAAAGTAGGGGGATGGAAGTTTTGTATTTGTACGCGCTTTTATATTTAATTATAAAGAAGAACATTACTATGATGTAGCTTCCAAAACTTAATCATATCCAAACAAAATATCAATGTGAAAAGTAGCCAAGTTCCATTGAAATCAGGTTCTTGGTAGACGGTGTCACCGACAAGATTCAGATCTCAACGGATAACAAGTTCCATAGCAGTTTCTCATGGAAATTGGACTGCTCTATGTTCTTCAATTCATTTTGAAAACACTTTTTACTTTCTTCTGGCAAGTTACTGTATAATTGGAGTAGTCAAATGTTTTGAAAATTGTTATTGACAACCAAAACTTGCCACAAGTTTAAAATCCAGAATCAAGGAAAATAAAAAAATTGTTTTCTAAATTAATTGGAAAACATGGGACAATCCAACTTCTATGAGGAACATCTATGGAACTTGGTACCCTTTAGATCTTAACTATTTTATCGGTGACACCATCTACCCAGGGCTTCATTTTGATCGAACTTGGCTCCTTTTCCCATTTATGTTTTGTTGAGATTTTATTTTACAGCGATCCACAGCGTACGGTAATGTCCATAGCCCTGCCATTTTAATTAAGTACAATAGAGAAAATAATGCCTTTTAGTTCAGAGCAATTCCATTTGTAACGGAAAAACAAGGTTTTTTTTAAAGGTTTAAGCGATCTGACTTTTTTTTCCCCTTTGCACTTTATTGTTAAAATATGAAAAACAAGACAGTGAAAAAAAAATTCTATTCCTTTTCCTTCAATGTTTGTGCTATTTTCTGCTCTGTGATGAAATGACAACTTTTCTGAACCAAGTGTTTGAACTCCTTAGAACAAAACAATATTTTTATGAAATTGTGTATTAATTCAATCTTTTAACTGATGAATACTTTCGTGATAGAGAAGTAACAATAAGCAATTGTTAATTTAAATACTTTTTCATGCACTAGGTTGACAAATTCAAGTTTATGCGTTTTGACGGAATGACTGTGGTGGAGTTTAAGAGAACACAAACACATAATTTGCCAATTATAAATAGAAATTGTATTTATCACAGTAAATTACATCAAAGTTAAATTACACTCTAAACTCATCCAATGATTCTTCTCAAGAGTTTTTTGGTTTTTCTTGTACCGACTTAATAACCAGATTTCATATTATGTTAAAATGAAAGAGGTCATTCTTTTGATCAAATATTTGTTTGTAAGTTTTAGGTGAAAGCCCCCAAATACTCAACAACATGGAAAATCACTGAGGATTGCGTTTTTGGAGCTTTACTATTGAAAAATTAGTGTTCTTAATATTACAAAATATGACCTTGCAATTGCATTTTTAGACTTGAGTTTAAGAAAATATTCGGGCAAGAGTCCCTATACCACCTTTCTTTAATATTACAAGCAATGGGTTTTTTAAACGACAAGTGGTATAGCCCTTGAATGTAAAACATTAATTAAGTTTATTGGACCGTAATTTTGAAAAAAAAATCAAGAGAAATGCTACAGATCCCCCTTTCCATAAAATCTTCAAAGTTTGTTTAAAGTTGCGTTTTTTTACTTCAATTTCGAAAACTTGCAGGGGGGAGAAGGAACTGATTCCAATCAATTAAAAAAAATTGATCGCAAACGATCTCTGAGCTCCCTCCCTTACCATAACGTCAACGAACAAGGCCTGTAATTGCGCTTTAAATTCTTCAATTTCTAGAAATTTTCGCTGAGACTACTCTATTTTACCAGAGCATACACAAAAAAATTCTGAAATTGCGTTTTTAATACAAAAACTTTCAAAATTTTGACAGCACCCCCCCCCCCCCCCCCCCCCCCGCTCCTTTTTTTTTTATCAGATCAAAAAAAAAAAAAAAAACTTTTTTTTTGTTTTCCCTTCCTTTAATGTACCGCTCTAAAACTGTTTTCTGGTTACATCACTGTATGCAGGGGCAGAATTCAACTAGACAAAGGAGAAGTGCCTTTTGTTTGATTCTAAACAGTTATATTCTCAGAAATAGCAAATTATAGTTTTACTTTTTATTTTATTTTTTCTAAACATGCATGTCTCCCAGGACACTCTTCTTTGCCCACTAGGGAGGTGTGCACCTCCCCCGCCTCAGTTTGAGAACCCCTGCCTTAGAGCGAGCAGAAAAACCCTTTTAAAACTTGCACCCTAGTTTGTTTTGAGGTGCAGTAACGGATTTAAAATAACGCAAATGTTGCAATTTCGCAAGAGGTCTCATGATTGTGGGGCCCCCATAGTATTTACAATAATGCTTATAATAAACATTTTATAAGATCTGTGATAGAGAAAGAGGGTCCCAAAATATATTTCAACGGGCCCCAAACTTGTAACTCTGCTGAAGCAGTACAAAAAAGACTGCATTTCTGTGATTCATATTACAAATATCGAAAAATTTAAAATTACCGTTGGTTCATCGGGAATCTAACAAATTGTCACAAATGCTGGTTTTGCCATCTCATATTTGTTTCCAAGTTAGTCTCCAATTTGGCAATATATCACCAAATGATTGTCAGTCTAAGATGCTATATTAGTTTTGCATTGATATAAGTTAATAGCCACAAACAAAAAAAAGAGTAAATAGGTCTTTTAGAGCACCCGATTGAAAACAAATGGGAAGTGGACAGCTGGAACGTACTCAGAACCTACATAGGAAATTTTAATCTTCTATAACTTATACACAAATAATTCAACAAAATTAGTTGAGACGAAGGTAAAACTTTAAAATCTGGGCGTTTTGTCCCCCTTACTCAGAAAACTGGATGTTTTGTCCCACTTGCTCAGAAAAATGGACGTTTTGTCCTAGCTCTCCAAAAATGTGGACTTTTTGTCCGTGGACACTCTGTCCATCGTACGTTATGTCCTCTGGATGTTTATGTCCACCGGACGTTATTTCAGTGGGATGTTCTGTCTCTCGGACATTTTGGACCTGAACGTTTTGTCCATGAATGTTTTGGATCTAGACGTTCTGTCCGGCTCCCAATTAAAATAGAAATTCAAACTGAAATTAAAGTAAAAAATTTTATATGAAAACAATAGCTTCCTTTACATTGAAATAAAAGTAAAGCAGCAAAGGTCCTTTTTTCAAAAACATCGGCCAATTCCATCTGCTTTTCAATGTTTTTTGAGGCCGATGGGCTGATGCTTCCTCCAAGTTAGCATTGACCGCCGATGCCGATGGCTAAATTGTTAAACCATTGGCGCCGATGCATTGTTCCAGTCCTAATATTTCCCCTTAGAAACCGATTTCAGTGCAGATTAGACTTATTAAAGTTTCACACTTTTAATAAATTATTCATTGATGGCTAGAGAAGAAATGTTTTTATATTTTTTCAAAGAAAAATGCATTAAAAGCAAGGAGGTTCCTATTTATATTGGGGGGGGGGAGCTTAAGCCCCTACTTGCCCCCCTATATGGGAACCATTGCCTGCCAGGGCTACTAGGACTTACTCTTGGCTTGCTTCAAAAGAGATGAGAGTTGCTTCTGCCATTATCTTTAAATTTTTAATTTTAGTTCTTGCTACCCTTTGCTTCTAAGTGCTTAATTTTCCACTTTGGACAGAAGTCATATGAAAGGTAATTAATACATCAAAATAATGAGAAATCAAAAGAGATATAGGGGGAGGAGATATTAGGTGAGTTGCATTCCAAATTGGATTTTTTTTTTAATTTGGCTGCGTTATTGGATTTACACATCATTGTTGGTAAAATGGCCTCTAAAAAGTTTGGGACACTGCCTCAAAAATCGGAACAGATGGTTGGAGACTTACCATCTTCCAATTCAAAGTTCGATTTTTTCTTATATAAAATAATAAAATGCATATTCATTATATAAAGCATATTTAAAACACAAAATTTTTAAGCTAATTGAGGCAGTGAGAAGCAAAGGGATGCAAATGGACATTTTGAAGTTTCGAGTAAAACGCGTTTAATGATCAGACCCTAGGTAGGCTTTCATTGAATTTTTCTTCTAAATCAAGTTGTATACTGGAACCTACCAGGGCCACTAGTACTATATCTTGCTCCAAGATAGACAAGAGGTTCACCTACCATTTGTACTGGTTATCTCCAAATTTTTAATTTTGCCACTTGCATCCCTTTGTTTCTCACTGCCTCAATTCTTTCTCCAAACACATCAACTGATCAACACAATTTTTTTCGATTGATTCTTAATTTTGAATTGAGAAGAGGTGTGGGGCAAGGCTTCTTTACTGTTGGAAGTGTGGGGACTGTTGCTTTCCATTTGTGTACAAGAAATAAATCACTAGAGTCCAAACCAATTCATGATTTGTGAAATTCTGGGATTTTAGTCAAAATTGCTATATATAAATGCAGAACAATACAATCTATTTTGGTAACATTTGAAAATTTAATGCAGTAGACATTATTTCTGAAATTTTTTGATTACATTTGATTGAAAGTTTCTGATGCCTAATATAAATAATTCATCATTTTATTTAAAACGTTTTTTGTTCATTTCTAGGAGGAGGCTTTAAAGAGTGTGTTTCATCTTTGTCCTGCGAAAGGAACCTCATTTTAGCTTGAAGTTAAGAACTGTTTCATACATTTTATTGTGCTGCACAATTATGTATATACTGTTTGTAAAATTGTCAATTGTTACTTTTAGAATTCTTATGATATAGTAAAATCGGATTTTATTTGCAATTTTATTTATGCTGTACAGTTATGCACATACTGTTTCTGCAGTCAAATTCATATGATGTAGTTTAATGGATTTCTATGTTTAAATCTTATTTTTCTAATTTTTTGATCTAAAATAGGTGTATGCTGTTTGTAAAGTTGTACTTTCTCATGCTACCTTTTGATAGATTTTATTTTACTCACTTTTTTTTTCATCAATATATTTAAAAATGATTTAAGTTACATCTATTCATGTCATTGTGTAGTTTCACATTATTGGTGCCATTCTTGTGATGTAAACTAAGGTCCAGTCCCCCAAAATGTGAATGTTATATGGTTTAGTGATTAGGGACTTTTTCCCAGATAATCTGAGCTTGATTCCTGTCATGGGAAATACTTAATCATTTCCTCTGTTCTATGTGTATACTGTTTGTAAAGTTGAATTTTCATAATAATCATAATACAATTTAAGAGATTTTATTTTCCATTTTATTATTTAAACTAAAATTATGTACACAGTACTGGCCAGACTGGATGACTCACTTGTGTTTTCAAATTCATAGTGACATATTGACGACAGATGTTCATTTGGGCTGTCTACCAATGTGTAGATGTTCTTGTTTGGCATTTCGTTAGTTAAATAGTTATGTTCGCCGTGTGTTGACGTACAAACTTTTGCCGAAGGGTGAAATAATATAAAAATGCCTGGTAAAAAAAAATTCGCACGAAATGTATGCAAAAATAAAGACTCTTAACGAAGAAGGTTATAGTACTCGGGAAATTGCTGCCAGATTACAACTGGCACAAAAGCCAGTTTCCAAGTCTATAAGTAATTTCAAAACAACCGAAATTTATGGATATTCAAAGCCAAAAGGTCGTCAGAAGAGCCCAAGCAAGCGCATGGATGATTCCATAATTTTGACTGCAAAAACGTCACCGGGAAAATCAGAGAAAGCAATCCAAGCTCATTTACCAAAAGATGATGCTAAATTTGATTGTCCCAAGCCAAAGAACAATCCTCAGAAGGCTGTTTAATGCCAATTTAAAGTCCTATAAGCCTGCTAAGAAGCCAAAATTGTCTAACGAAAAAACACTGCTGACCGTCTGACATTTTGTAAAAAGTATCAGGGGTGGACTGCAGAGCAATGGAAACATGATGTTTTCAGATGAGACTCAAGTATCGCAGTTTTAGGCATTTTGTAGAAACATACAAAAGTCTCCCGATAAAAGAGACTGTCAATGCTACATTATTCCCACTGTAAAGAATACTTCAAAACTCATGATCTGGAGAGCCATTTGTGCCAAAGGAAGATGTGGATTGTGGTTCATGCCTGAAGGCACATCAATTAATGGAACAGTTTATCTCGATGTGCTAAAAGGAAAGTTACCAACGCTTATGGATATCAACTAGTGCACACACTTCCAACATGATGGAGCACCCTGCTACCAGACTAAATCTGTTAAGAAATGGATTGCAAAGAAAGGTTTTCAGATCCTTGGGCCATGAGCTGGAAATTCCCTGGATCTAAACCCAATCGAGAACTGTTGGGTAATTTAATTAAAGCGCAAAATTTCTGAGCATAACCCCACTTCACTTTCAGACTTATGGGAAACTTTAAAACAAGTATGGATAACAAAAATTACAGCAGACTATTGCGAAAAATTTTGTATTTCCATGCCTGATCGTATCCAAGATGTATTGAAAAAAGAAAAGTTTCCACACCAAATATTGAACCCTGTTTCAATTATGTATGTATACTGTGCTTATATAACTAAAATTAATAATCCTTATAAAATAAATACTTAGTTCAATGCAATTATTCTTGTGCATTCTTAAACATCACAGTTTTGTGTGGTGAGTCATCCATTCTGGCCAGTACTGTATATTGTTTGTAGAGTTCTACTTTTAAAATTTGTGTGACACATTTTTAATCAACTTTGTTTATTTGATTGAATTTCGACCCACTTTTGAAATAAATTTTTTTAAAAAAAAGCTGTTTCATTTCTATCTTTTCTTTTTGTTTTGTAATTTTATATTATCGTTGGCATTTTTGTAGCATAATCAAACCTTTCTGTCTCGAATTTCACCGGACAGAAGAAAAATTCGAGATACTGAGGTTTTGAAAAAGTTATAAAAAAGGATTCTTCTACATTCATATTGTTGAATATTTTACTGTAAGGCTTATTGTGATTACATGTTTTACAAATTTTAATGATTGCACTAGCTGCTTGACTTTGCACGGTCTACCTCAAAATAAAAAGTTTTGTCAAGTGACGTGTCTTTAAGTATCAAGTTTGAACAAAAAATAAAAACTAAAATTTTGCAGTAGACTGCGGAAAAATTACCAAAAAGTAAACATTTTAAACCCCCCGATTGCAGGAAAAACCTTGAAAACAAACGCCAAATTTTATTTGTTTATATTTGAGGGAAAAAATGGCAACATATCTTTCATTTAATGATTTTCTTCGTGCTTCAAATTTTGATAAAATCAGTGTTACGGAAAATTGAGATGAAGCATTGAATGATTATTTTTAATGAAGGAAAGCCTTCGAAAAATTATGTCAAAATCTAAGTTGCATAATTAAAAGTTTTTAATTTATATCTCGGCTAATTATTATCGGAGGAGTATGTTAAATAGCCAAACATAAAAACGGGAAGGTTACGAATCTATCGATACCTGGTTCGATGGTCAGTTCATTGTCGTTCAGGAGCCAAGCGGAAACTTAGACACAGATACATAGATACATACGCTCAGTTTTTAATTATGTAAGGTTGATAGTATGTTTACACATAGGGACTATTCATTAATTTCGTAAGGATTTCAGCAATTTTCGATGCCCCCATTTTCCGCCATGTAAGGATAAGTACAATTTTTCATCCCCCTCCCCATCTTACGTAAGATTCCATTTTGTTTTTCAAAATGATAAAATAACGAATATTACATCACTGGAATCGTTATTAAATTCACTATCAATTAATTTTTTTTGAATTTTTTTGTGTAAAGAAATATTTACTGAAAACTTAACTTTTCCAACGAGAAACAAAAAATTTCCTAATGCTTTTGTTTTGTTTCTTAAAGAAAATCAGGATCATTTTCTAAATAATTTAGAATACGATACTCTCGCCCCAGCTTTTGATGGCTCAACATTTTTTTTCCAGTCATTTTGTTTCTTGTAACTGTACATAGGATTACACTATACACTTTACAATTTGCTCTTTAAACTATTTGTTTTTTATTCTTTAAAAAATTATTCTTATTGAATATCATTTGATTTTTTTTAAAAACTATGCACATACTTTATTATCATTATTATTATAAAACTAATAGTTGAAGCAATGTTTTTTTTATTTATATATATATATATATATATATATATATATATATATATATATATATATATATATATATATATATATATATAAATTTATATATATAAATTTAATATTTTTATTTTGAATAATTATACACATATCCTCATATATATAGTAGCGAATAACTGAGTAACGCTGACGTCATCAACAATGAAACTCGCGCCACTGCATGATGATTTGATAATATTTTTTGGTAATGTTTGACATGCAGGGAAATGCTTTGTTCTGACTAGGCTAAAATGGATCCGGTCACTTAACTGTTTTACTCGTAAGACTCATTTCAGGGGAATGAAGAAACAAAAAGGAGGTCAACAGTGAAGGCTATCTACTGGAGTTTAGCGTTAATCCACTGGAGTTAGGTTTAAAATTTCAACCATCAAAATATCATCAAGCGGACAATTTGCTTCTTTAAAATGTAGAAGAGTAGAAGTAATTTTCACCTGTCATACCTTGACGTGTGACTTTCTAGTATGTAGTATATTGTTGCAGCATTTTCCATGCGTCAATAGAATGCAGCTTTTGGATAATCTTAACTATTTTTATAAAGAATAAGTCTTGAATAAAATGACTACCAATAATTTTTAATTTAAAGTGCTCCTAAATTAGCATTCTGACCACAGGCTGCCCCTTAATATTTTAAAATTTTCATGTCTAGGTAACATTATGTAAATACATCAATAATAATAAGAAAACTGGCTCAAAGAAATTTTGAAATTGTTTTTGGAAAGTTAGTAAAGAGGAGAAAAATAAATCATCTCTCAGAAATAAAACTATTGACTATTTCTTGTCGAAATAAGAAAGAAAGAAAAAGTGACAGAGCAATAGTAGTCTCCAAAAAAATTAAGTGATCATAATCGATTGAGCTGATTATCAACAGCCGATTAATCGGTAATCGGCCAATTTGTTTGTTAGTTCATCCCTAGTATAACCTAAGATATCCGGTATTCCGAGATGTGAACATCATGTGATCTACTTTTAGGACCTTCCTCCCATGCATCCCGAGCTGGATTTCCAATATGAGAAGGGCTTCACCATTGCACTTGTGCCATGTGTGATTTTTTTTTTTTAACAGAGCACAATTGAGGCAGTGAGAAGCAAAGGGATGTAAGTGGCAAAATTTAAATTTTGGAGATAACCAGTACATGTAGTAGGTGAACCTCTCTGTCTTGGGGCAAGAGATGGTACTAGTAGCAGGGCCGGCTCTAGGAGTTCTGCCGCCCTAGGCAATATTAACAAGTGCGGCCTCCCTCCCATTGAATAATAATAATAATATAAAATAATAATATTTTAATAAAATTAAAATAATTGTAAAGTGCTTTAAATTCAAGTGAGTTGCTAGTTAAATTCTAAACTAGGTTTTGCATATCCAAGCACTGGTACACACTTTAAATTATCTTTTTTAACATTAAAATAGTGCAACTTATGGCACTGAAACATATCTTAATATTTTAAGAATACTTTTAAATCATGCAATTTGCCGCCTCTAAAATTAAATTGAATTTCTTGTTAAATTCCAAATTTGTTTTGCATATCCAAGCACTGGTACACACTTTAAATTATTATTATTATTATTCTTTTTTAGCATGAAGCAGTGAATTCTATGACGCTGAAACAGATATTCATACTTTTAAAAGTGTTTAAATTTCAAAATTTGCCGCCCCTAAAATCTGCTGCCCTATGCATGCCGGTCGCTTACCCCAAGAGCCGGGCCTGCTAGTATTCCTGGTAGTTGCTGCGATACATCATGATTTAGAAAAAAAATCAATGAAAGCCTACTTACGACGTTATCTTTATAAGTGTTTTACTCAAAACTTGAAAATGTCCACTTGCATCCCTTTGCTTCTCACTGCTTCAATTGTATGTTTTTACTATAGATTTGCAAAAGCTATTTTTTTTTTTTCAGAATTATAATTTTCATACATTTTATTTATTTTTCTGACATTTTTAACATTAAAATAAAAAAACTACCTAATTAAGTTGTATCTTTTCTTATTGTTTTATAGTTTCATATTATCTTTGGCATTTTTGCAATGAAAACGGAGATCCAGTGTTACAAATTGTGAATACCATGTTTTCTAGTGTTAGGACTCCCTGGCAGCCCCAGCTTGATTCCTGGCATGGGGAAGGGCTTAACCATGTCACCTGCTGTGCCATGTGTTACTGCATGGGAATTCTAACTTCATGCTAAATGAAAACTAGTCTAGCAGAATATTCAAAAATATCGAAATCGATGCATAATAAAGTTAATTTAAGTTGTTCAGTTCTAAGTTTTACTTCTCAAAATTATCAAGAAAAGAATTTTTCGGTTAAAGGCATAGTAAAATGATAAAAATTGCAGCATACTTAAAATACAAATGCTCTAGTTTTTACACTATGTACTTATTGATTTGTTTTATTTCTTTACTAGCGGTACATGCACGGCTTTGCCCATAGTAGAAAATTAGGAGGTCATTTGGTTTGCTTGTATATTTACAAATAATGGATGATGAATTTCTCGCCAATTTGCTATGTTCATTTGCTCGCCCATGTTCCACGTTATGATAATTTCCTCATTCACCACATTGTGGTAATTTGCACTTGTCTACGTTTTGGTTTGCTTGTATATTTACAAATAATGGATGATGAATTTCTCGCCAATTTGCTATGTTCATTTGCTCGCCCATGTTCCACGTTATGATAATTTCCTCATTCACCACATTGTGGTAATTTGCACTTGTGTACGTTATTATAATTTGTTGGTAAAATTTTCTTAAAATTGGAACAGAAGAAGAACAAAATCAAATTTTCAAAAAATCTCCTCGAGGTGCACACCTCCATGTTATAAACTAGTTGTGTGTCAAATTTCATGAAAATCAGCCAAATGGTCTAGGCACTATGCGCGTCACAGACGTCCAGACAGAGATCCAGACGTTCAGCTTTATTATTAGTAAAGATTAGTGAATATTTAACGTTTTAAAATTTTTTTTTATTTTATGACGAATTGTAAAATATTAATATAAAATCTAGTTTGTCTTGCTAAAAAAATGGGGATTTTTTCTGCTACAAAATTAATAAAATTAACTCGAAACGACTGATTTTGTTGCTCCATAAAGGGATTTTTGGTTTCTTACCCCTGTATGATGTATCTTAAACCGCATCCCAATTATTAACACACTCAAAACACGTAAGTATGCTAATCGGAACATAGTGCTCAGTGCATTAACAATAAATATATGCCATAGCTCAAAGCTTTTTGAAATATGAGCTGTTGAATGAAAATAGTCTGAAGGTACTTGAGCTAAAGTTGGAGCTGAAAACCATAGCCTCTGAGCAGAAGGGGGAAGGGGCCCTGCTCTCTGCATGCCTGGTTCTATCCTACTTTCTTGCTGCATGTTGCATTTTCAGGTTTCTGGGACATGGGACAGTCTCCCTGTTAAATGGCTTATGGACTCGCATGAAACATACATTTGCACTAGACCCGGGATGGTACAGGGTTCTGTCTGTTTCAAACAAAAGTAAAAAGAAAGTAAGATCAGGAGGCTTTATTCTTGAAAATTGATTTATCACATTTCACCCTCTCTCAGTATGATTTTAATTAATTTTTAAATCGGCTTAATACCATATGCTGAGCTCAGTTCGTTCATCAAACTTTTTTTCTCTTCATCTGGCAGGAAAGCACTTTGCAAGGCGTTGAAATTCTGGAAAAGAAAAAGTGTGCAAATAATTTCATGCTTCTTGAATCAATTAGTAATCTACTTTTTGTAAATTGGCAAATCAAATCAACAGAGAAAATTCTTTTGCGCCACCAAAAAGATGTTTCAGCAACACTTCTGTAGTCTGGGTGACCTTTTCTGGATGGATCAAGCTGAAACCTACTGATAGCAACTTGAAAGATCAAGATTTACGCTCTCTGAATATAGCTGACGTGGAGTCGGAGTCACATCCTGTGGCTACGTGGAGCAAAAGAAGAGGATCATTCAAGGGATCCAAAGCTTCTTGTACTTTCAATATATTGTAACATTTTTCTTTGTATTAAATTGGTTTGGGGGTAAAAAATACAGTGACATTCCAGGCATACCTCTTTCACATAGAATCGAGAGCAGATCTGTATCAGTACCTATTACTGCGACTGGTCTGGAACTGTTCTGGCATGTTTTTATCGCAGTTGAGCAAATTAATACATTGGCTTTCCAATCCACTTGTACAACAGTCATTCCTTCTAATCGGAAGTATTTCATCATTATTTGAATTAATCTTGATTTGTTCTCAGAATTCAGCAAAATGTCAGTCTATAAAGTCGTTCCCACTTCCTTTTCTTCAAAAAGCAGTTGTCTCAGACATTTTCGACATTCCTCTTCTTTGTTTCTTCCCAATGCTAGTTGGTAAAATGCATCAGCGTATCCATTAAAAACCACTGCTTCACATAAAAAGAAATTTTTTCTGAAGATACCTGAAGTATTTAAGGAGTATGTCTTTTTATTATACGTCTGACTTGTCTCGTATCAATGCGCGCATAAGAAATCCTTCATCTATAATGGATAAAGCGATTGGTGGTGGGTGGCTTAACAAAAGGCTCTACTAATTCAATAATAGCTGCCACGCTTGTGATTTTATCCTTTCGCAGAGAAATCCAATCAAAAAGCAAGGGTAGTTGAGGGGCTAATTCATATTTGAGATATCTCGTAAATTATCGATTGATTTACGAGACAGCAGCATCCTGGTCAAAAACTGTGGAAGACTGAACAAAACGCTCTTTTCTTAATATTAACCCCTTTTTTTCTTCTGAAGTTTATCTTCCCCAAAAAACTTCCTGAAGTTGAAGGCAGTTATATTTCACCCACATTTTTTCCATTGTCACATATTTATATTGAAACATAATTAAAAAAAAAATCATTCTTGAGTAACTATTTGCGACCTAATATGTACAAAAAAATACCATTTTAAGATAACAATGATCGTTTTATTAAAAAGAATAAAAGTTTTGAACGATTTTTGACGAATTTCTATTGTTTCAGTGAGTGTTTTTTTTTTAAATTCATTTAATATTACAAAAGGAATTTAGAGCGACTTTACGACTTATGGTAGTCTCAAACAGTTAAACAGATCAACATTGAATTTTCACACCGAAAATTTTGCATTTCAGACAAAAAAAAAAAAAAAAAAAAACACACACACACACAATTTGAAGATTATATATGTTTATATTTTTTTAAGGTGCAATGTCGGAGAAACACAAGCACCAATTCAAACATACATTAGCCTTATTTTAAAACTGAAAAATAACAATTATTGACTAATGTATGAGGGAAAATATCTTTTAAAAAACACCACGAAAAATGTAAAAAAAAATTAGAAACTTATGTATTCTGCTGCATGCTACAAGAACACAGAAATTTCAATTTTTGGTGTCAAAACAAATGTTAGAAATTTGTTATTGTTTTTTTTTAAAGTTATGTATCGAGACAATATTACTTCTAGAACATACAGTTTTTTTTTAGAACTGAAAAGATTTCATTTTTGACCGAGTTATAAGGAAAACAAAAAGTACTAAGCAGCCATATTTGATCCGCCATTTTAGATATAGAAGCTCACATGGGAGTAGAGGGAAAAGGACAGTTCTGGGCCAGGAGGAAGTGTGAAGTGGAATCACTTCCTCCCCACCCCCTGCCGACCCCCCCTCCACCTCCTCCCGACCTTGGGGTTGACCTTGGGTTGCGCCTGAATCTTGAAGAAGATGACGAGGGTTTTTTCCCGTGATTTCGCCCCTTCCTCGTTTTCGCTCTTCCTCGCTTTTGCTCGGCTACGTTTTCGCTCTTCCTCGCTTCCGCTCGCGTTTTTACCGTGAAAGGTTATGAAGGTTTTCCGCGCGTTTTTAGATATTTTCCCGCGTTTTTGTACTTAGAATATTTTTTGCGAATTTGATTATTTCATTGCTTTATGAACTTGGATTATTTTTCATGAATTTGATTATTCATTTTAGAGTTCGAATATTTTTTACATTCAGGTCTTAGACTAATTCGACGTCTTTCGTTCTTTTGATTATTTTCGAGCGTTTTCAAACTTTAAATATTTTTCATAAAACTTTTTTTTTTTTTCATAGTACCAATCAGCTTTAATATTCAATATGATTTATACATTTTCATGAGTTATGTTTTAATCGCGTTATTAATCGTTTACACTGTCATTTTATTATTTTCATGCATTTATTATACTTGTAAAAATAAATCCCAACTCTGTTATATTTATCATTCTTTCGGTGATTCTTTTTTTTTTTTCGGACTTTGAATAATTTCGACGAATGGTTGTCAAGACAACCAAAGTTTCGCGAATTTAATTATTTTTATTTTACAGAGTGCCGGGAATCGAACACCCAAACTTTGAGTTAGCAAAAACGTATGCTAACCACTATGCTATATTTTTCATTACTCTTTCAGTCTTAATGTGAATCTGTACCATGACAACGAATATTACAATTAAATTAATTTTAAAACCATCAGTTAATTTACTCTTTAGTACTAATCATGGCATATCATTAACTGAATTTCAGCTCATAATTGAAACTATCGTCATTATTATTATTTTTCATAATAACAAAGTTTTCACTTAAGTAAAGATTTATTTAAATACAACCCATTCGAGATTTTAGATTTGGTTCAATGCTTTGTGGACTTGAAATATATTTTAAACTTTGATTTTCTTTTTCATGCATTTCAAACTTTATCATTTTTTATTTTTTCTAACTTGTTAAATTTTCTTAACTAATTTCTTTTTTCTTTGTCAAATTTACAAATAATTTTTCTAACTTGTAAAAATTTCGAAGAAATAATTTTCTTAACTAATTTTTTTTTTTACTTTCATACAACAAAATATTTTTTCTTATTTGTTAAATTTTCAAAGAAATAATTAACTTAAATATTCTTTCATACATTTTGAACTTTAACGTTTTTTCCTGTCATTTAGCACTTTGATTATTTTTTTTTCAATATTTTAGCGTTTTTCAATTATTTTCAGTCTTCAACTATTTTCTTAGCTTTTTAGTCTTTAACTAATTTCAAGCATTTCAGACTTAAATTATTTTTTCGTGATTTCGATTTTTTTTAGTATATTTTAGAGTTTGATCATTTTCTCGCTTGTTTTTACTTTATCGTTTTTTTCCGATATTTTTAAACTTAGAAATTTTTCACAAGTAGTGACAGGAATCGAACCTTCAAATTTTTCAAAACGTTATCATGTCTTCAATTTTTGCAATCATGTCAAACTTGCAATCAATTTACTCGTAGTAGTAATTAACACTTATCATTAACAAATTTTCTCAGATTTTAAAAAATCAACTTAATTAATTTTTTTCCAGTAAGCAAATTGCGCACTCAAGTTACATTCCAACACTGCATATACGTTTCAAGAGTTTCATTGAATTTATCACATTCCATTTAATTAACTCTAATAATTACTTTTTCATTAATACTTAACTTAATCATTTTATCATACATTTATTCCAGTTACAAAATTATGCTTAAAAGTTATTTATTTTTCTTAGCACAAGAGATTTTAACATGTTCCTACTAAAATGCTTTTCACTCTAGTTTGAGTTTACTAAAATAGCAACTCATTTACGATTTAGATTCATTTAATCGTCTTTGATTCTTTTTCATTGTTAATATTTTAAATTATCACATACGTTATTATTTTTATACATTTATCCATTTAATTTTCCAAAATCTACAATCAATTTACTTTTCGTATTAATTAACACTCATCACTATCAAATATTTTCATGAATTTTAAAAATTATCTTCTTAAATAATTTTTTACTGTAACCAAATTTCCCACTCAAGTTATATTTTATCACTACATATGCTTTTCATGAGTTTCACTTAATTTATCGCATTTCATTTAATTAACTCTAATAATTATTTTTTATCATCGATATTTAAGTTAATCATATTTTCCTTTCTTTATTTTTTTTTTCATGCAAACACTCTTGATGGAATAAAACAAAATTTTCAACTTTCATGAATTAAATCCCCTCTGAATATTTTATTTTACTTTACCATACTTTACTATTTTACTTACTGCGTTTTACTATTTATCATTCATTACAGCTTTTCCAAAATATTACTTTACAACCAACCAATTTCATTAACAGAATTTTCATTACAATTTATAAATTTCACTTTTATTTAATTATTTTTACCTACGGTAAAATAAAACACATAACACAAAAATGTTAAACATCAATGAAGTACCCAAGAAATGTTAAAATTATAAGTCGAGTATCAAAACTTCATGTCAGCAAATTTTAAAAATAGACTTACCGAAAAATAACTTCTACTGAAATTCATTTCAAAACTTGGAATCAATTTACTCTTAGCATTAATAAACACTTATCATTAAGAAATTTTCATGGATTTTAAAAATCAACTTATTTAATTTTTTTCCAGTAAGCAAATTTCGCACTCAAGTTACATTTTATCACTACATATGCTTTTCAAGAGTTTTATTGAATTTATCACATTTTATTTAATTATTTTTTGATTAGTATTAAACTTAGTCATTTTATCGCTTAGTATTTAACTTAATCATTTTCTTGCTTGTTTTTACTTTATCGTTTTTTTTCCCCGTTATTTTTAAACTTAGAAATTTTTCACAATTAGTAACAGGAATCGAACACACAAATTTTTCGAAACATTATCAAGTCTACAATTTTCATCCAACTAAGTTAATTTAAAAACTTGCAATCAATTTACTCTTAGTAGTAATTAACACTTATCATTAACAAATTTTCACGATTTTAAAAAAATCAACTTATTTAATTTTTTTCCTGTAAGCAAATTTCGCACTCAAGTTACATTTCATCACTTTATATGCTTTTTAAGAGTTTCATTTAATTTATCACATTTTATTTAATCAACTCTATTAATTATTTTTTGATTAGTATTTAACTTAGTCATTTTATCGCATAGTGGTTTTACTTTATTATTTTTTTTTTTTTCATACAAGCACTCTTGTTAGAATGAAACAAAATTTTCAACCTTCATGAATTAGAATCACTTTGACTATTTCATTTTCCCAATAATATTTTACTTTAACAACTAATTTCTTTAACAAAATCGATATCATTTATTTTAGTCTTTATCCTTTTCGAACGATACATTCAAATGGACAGCTATACGTTAGATTAAGAAACTTAATCTAAAATTTGACAAATTAAGTTAAAGCTAAATACTGACTAAAATTAAGTACAAAAGACTAACCTTTTTGGGGTGAAATCTCTCAAGTACCAGCTATCGCGAAGTTATTTAAAAACAGTGAATGAAATTGTAATAAGTGGATTGTTAATTATAACTCAATCTCACAAATTACAACTACACACATGTTTTATTTGAAATCGCTGCATACGGCTGTTTGCCCATCGTCGATTTGCAGAAGGCATGCCGTGAAATCGCAAATCAACTCGGCTGTTGAAAAAAAACTACCGGAATCCTACAGCACTTCGGATGGTCCACACACAACGGTGTGAATTGAGGAAATGACTTTATCAATATTTCTATCTACCCTTTACCGATAACAGATAACAAACCCCACGTGCGAGTATGATTCACCCCTTAGCAAGTACGTCTTGTAAGTGATGTCACTGTTTCTGACCAATTAAAATTAGTTCACGTTTCTCAAATATCAAGCACATAGATCGACAATAGCCTGATGTCAGGTTTTCCAAACAAAATTTTAGATTTTAATTCGTAGTTTCGAATTAATTTCTTTTTCATTTCAAACTTATAAAAAAAATTTCCAGCTTGTAAGAATATTTCTTTCAAAAACAGATTTTTGATTCAAAACAGTATTTTTTCAAACTTGTAATATTTTTCTACTTAGAAAATGAAATCAAAAATTTTTGTTTTCTTTAATCATATAAAATGTTTTTAAGAAATAATTTCTCAAACTTGTAATATTTTTCCACTAATTAAAAAAAATCAATTTTTTTTTCAATCATATAAAAATAAATTTTTAATCTTACAACAATAAATTTTTCCGCAAAAATATTTTTTTCAAATCAAAATAATAATAATAATAATAATATTTTTGTGACATATTATTTTTTTTTTTTCTTTTCAATCTTTTTTTTTTTTTTTTTTTTTCGCAAAACTATTTTTTTTTTTCCAAAAATTTTCAAACTTACAAAATAAAATTTTTTCAACTGAATCTTTAAACGAAATGATTTAATTAAATTTAAAACTCAATATCACTTTACTCTTAGTATTAATAACCAATAGCACTTAACCATTTACTCTTTGCACTCTAAGTATTAATTAACACACATGCATTACAAATAATAATAATAATGTTTAAGATACTTACAAATCATCCACTCAAGCTTTCAAATATCCATCTAGCATGTTATTGTTCATTCGTGTGAGGGAACTTGTAATAAAACTTTACTCATCAACCGAAATTATAAGCGAAAATATCACATTTTTAGCACTTAATATAATCCTACAATTAACAAATTGGTTTTAACTTTGAATTTAAGAAAAATAAAAACTATTACACACTTAGTAACATATCTATCGATGTATATTATTTCATGACAAATCACAAATAGGTGAGGATCTTTTATCGATCATGTGACTAACTAAGTTAAGAAAGAGCGTTCTTATCTCATATGAGAATTTATAAGTCTTTAATATTTCTCTTTAATGTAAGTGTATTGATACGTACGAGTTTGTGTATGTGAATATAACTGTGTATTGTTTTCAAACCATTGACATGTTTAAGCTTTACGGTTCTAATTTTGACTTTCCACTTAGCATTAGTCGAAGTCCTTCGCATGTATTAAACTATAGAAATATTACAAAAATTATATTTTCATTCAGTCTTAATTACAAAACCATACAATAAGACGAAGACAACACCGATAGTATAAAGATTACTTACAATAAAGTGCATATAAAAAATATATGTAAGAGTGATTTCAAAGTATAATCCATCAACCATATTCAACAACTCAATCAAAACACAAGTCTCTTTTAAAATGATAAACACAATTTATTCACACACACAGTAAAAGACAATTAAAAAAACTTTCATCTTTAAGTAAAACTCTTCAAAACTTTCAAGCGTATTTTTAACATCGATTGCATCAAATAAATCAGACACATAACATTTTAAACATGGACTATCAACATTCAAAGTAACGAAGTCACGAGTCAAGTTTTCCCAATTAACATTAAAAAGAGCCTGTTCGAAAAAAGTGTCGAACTTTCGAACCCTTGTTAATGATTCACATTCGTGCACTCTCTCTCATGTAAAAAAGGAATCCATTTTTACAATCCACACATTCTTTTTTAGAAAGGTAGTTTATGTTGCATATGAGCTCATCAAATAGTCACTTACGTAGAGAATCAGCCAGTTTACGAACTTCTTGTGATGTATATGTGCTGATTTTATCACATCGACAATCACAGGGATATTTTTTCTCAATTTCCGAAAGGATGTACTCTTTTAGAGTATAAGTCATAAGTTTGTCTTTGACACTACGTGAGATACAAGGGGACGCGTAGCACAATTTGTCAATCTGGCTTTCCAAAAGTAGAACTCTATCAGGCATCAACTGGAACACTTCTCGTTTCAGTTTGAACAATCTTTGCACACTAACACAGATGTTACCATTCGCACTCGACTCTCCTTTTTTATAACAAAAGCGAAATCACGGTCTTCGATTAATTTTTGATTTATATTTTTACGTAGGCTTGAAATAAGTGATCTCCACACATCTGGTTCTAAGGAAATACCATCCTTAGTTGGTCGAAGAATACCATCTTTCCCACACGTATATCTTCTAATATGCACGCATGTACGTTTCCGAAAAGTATTCACCTAAAGTGAAAATACAATCACCCAAGTGTATCATATCATCAGGCTGTGGAGAAGCCTCAGTGTTCATTTTCATGTTCGTTGCATCCCATCTGTTCATCTTCAGGCTTCAAAGTTTCAGAATGATTTTCACCAGCCTTAGTCATTCTTAACTCTCATAGGATTAAGAGTCACAATACTAAAACAACTTCCTATGAACTTAAAAAATAAATCAAACTAGGTTTTAACACTAGCGGGTGAAGAAAAATCCTAAGTACATAGAATAAAATTTCACGACGTCTTTCAAAGCTCAGAATCACTCTGAAAATGATTCTCCAAACATCCACTATAAACCAATGAATATTCACTTTAACCAATGAGAAGTGTACATAAATCTCTTGCTACTGACGTCATAGAATATCACACGAACTTTTGAGCAGAATTGAGTTGTTTTACACAGTATTCAGATTTTTAGAAAATGCCAACACTTTGACTTCCAAATTCATTCTGACCTACTACGAGTAATTTTAAGATGGTAGCAGGTTTTCACATCACACCGAATGTCGATGACGGTTTCGCATCTCGCGCATGACATGGTCAATCACGTGTAATTGATCATGTCAATTTGCATGAGATGTGAAACTGTCATCGACATTCGGTGTGATGTGAAAACCTGCTACCATATTAAAATTACTCGTAGTAGGGTCAGGATGAATTTGGAAGTCAAAGTGTTGGCATTTTCTAAAAATCTGAATACTGTGTAAAACAACTCAATTCTGCTCAAAAGTTCGTGTGATATTCTATGACGTCAGTAGCAAGAGATTTATGTACACTTCTCATTGGTTAAAGTGAATATTCATTGGTTTATAGTGGATGTTTGGAGAATCATTTTCAGAGTGATTCTGAGCTTTGAAAGACGTCGTGAAATTTTATTCTATGTACTTAGGATTTTTCTTCACCCGCTAGTGTTAAAACCTAGTTTGATTTATTTTTTAAGTTCATAGGAAGTTGTTTTAGTATTGTGACTCTTAATCCTATGAGAGTTAAGAATGACTAAGGCTGGTGAAAATCATTCTGAAACTTTGAAGCCTGAAGATGAACAGATGGGATGCAACGAACATGAAAATGAACACTGAGGCTTCTCCACAGCCTGATGATATGATACACTTGGGTGATTGTATTTTCACTTTAGGTGAATACTTTTCGGAAACGTACATGCGTGCATATTAGAAGATATACGTGTGGGAAAGATGGTATTCTTCGACCAACTAAGGATGGTATTTCCTTAGAACCAGATGTGTGGAGATCACTTATTTCAAGCCTACGTAAAAATATAAATCAAAAATTAATCGAAGACCGTGATTTCGCTTTTGTTATAAAAAAGGAGAGTCGAGTGCGAATGGTAACATCTGTGTTAGTGTGCAAAGATTGTTCAAACTGAAACGAGAAGTGTTCCAGTTGATGCCTGATAGAGTTCTACTTTTGGAAAGCCAGATTGACAAATTGTGCTACGCGTCCCCTTGTATCTCACGTAGTGTCAAAGACAAACTTATGACTTATACTCTAAAAGAGTACATCCTTTCGGAAATTGAGAAAAAATATCCCTGTGATTGTCGATGTGATAAAATCAGCACATATACATCACAAGAAGTTCGTAAACTGGCTGATTCTCTACGTAAGTGACTATTTGATGAGCTCATATGCAACATAAACTACCTTTCTAAAAAAGAATGTGTGGATTGTAAAAATGGATTCATTTTTTACATGAGAGAGAGTGCACGAATGTGAATCATTAACAAGGGGTCGAAAGTTCGACACTTTTTTCGAACAGGCTCTTTTTAATGTTAATTGGGAAAACTTGACTCGTGACTTCGTTACTTTGAATGTTGATAGTCCATGTTTAAAATGTCATGTGTCTGATTTATTTGATGCAATCGATGTTAAAAATATGCTTGAAAGTTTTGAAGAGTTTTACTTAAAGATGTAAGTTTATTTAATTGTCTTTTACTGTGTGTGTGAATAAATTGTGTTTATCATTTTAAAAGAGACTTGTGTTTTTATTGAGTTGTTGAATATGGTTGATGGATTATACTTTGAAATCACTCTTACATATATTTTTTATATGCACTTTCTTGTAAGTAATCTTTATACTATCGGTGTTGTCTTCATCTTATTGTATGGTTTTGTAATTAAGACTGAATGAAAATATAATTTTTGTGATATTTCTATAGTTTAATACATGCGAAGGACTTCAAATAATGCTAAGTGGAAAGTCAAAATTAGAACCGTAAAGCTTAAACATGACAATGGTTTGAAAACAATACACAGTTATATTCACATACACAAACTCGTACGTATCAATACACTTACATTAAAGAGAAATATTAAAGACTTATAAATTCTCATATGAGATAAGAACGCTCTTTCTTAACTTAGTTGGTCACATGATCGATAAAAGATCCTCACCTATTTGTGATTTGTCATGAAATAATATACATCGATAGATATGTTACTAAGTGTGTAATAGTTTTTATTTTTCTTAAATTCAAAGTTAAAACCAATTTGTTAATTGTAGGATTATATTAAGTGCTAAAAAATGCGATATTTTCGCTTATAATTTCGGTTGATAAGTAAAGTTTTATTACAAGTTCCCTCACACGAATGAACAATAACATGCTAGATGGATATTTGAAAGCTTGAGTAGATGATTTGTAAGTATCTTAAACATTATTATTATTATTTGTAATGCGTGTGTGTTAATTAATACTTAGAGTGCAAAGAGTAAATGGTTAAGTGCTATTGGTTATTAATACTAAGAGTAAAGTGATATTGAGTTTTAAATTTAATTAAATCATTTCGTTTGAAGATTCAGTTGAAAAAATTTTATTTTGTAAGTTTGAAAATTTTTGGAAAAAAAAATAGTTTTGCGAAAAAAAAAAAAAAAAAAAAAAAAGATTGAAAAGAAAAAAAAAACAATATGTTACAAAAATATTATTATTATTATTATTATTTTGATTTGAAAAAAATATTTTTGCGGAAAAATTTACTGTTGTAAGATTAAAAATTTATTTTTATATGATTGAAAAAAAAAAATTGATTTTTTTTTAATTAGTGGAAAAATATTACAAGTTTGAGAAATTATTTCTTAAAAACATTTTATATGATTAAAGAAAACAAAAATTTTTGATTTCATTTTCTAAGTAGAAAAATATTACAAGTTTGAAAAAATACTGTTTTGAATCAAAAATCTGTTTTTGAAAGAAATATTCTTACAAGCTGGAAATTTTTTTTATAAGTTTGAAATGAAAAAGAAATTAATTCGAAACTACGAATTAAAATCTAAAATTTTGTTTGGAAAACCTGACATCAGGCTATTGTCGATCTATGTGCTTGATATTTGAGAAACGTGAACTAATTTTAATTGGTCAGAAACAGTGACATCACTTGACAAGACGTACTTGCTAAGGTGGTGAATAATACTAGCACGTGGGGTTTGTTATCTGTTATCGGTAAAGGGGTAGATAGCAATATTGATAAAGTCATTTTCTCAATTCGCACTCGGTGTTGTGTGTGGACGATCCGAAGTGCTGTAGGATTCCGGTAGTTTTTTTTCAACAGCCGAGTTGATTTGCGATATCACGGCATGCGTTCTGCAAATCGACGATGGGCAGCCAGCCGTATGCAGCGATTTCAAATAAAACATGCGTGTAATTGTAATTTTTGTGAGATTGAGTTATAATTAACAATCCACTTATTACAATTTCATTCACTGTTTTTAAATAACTTCGCGATAGCTGGTACTTGAGGGATTTCACCCCAAAAAGGTTAGTCTTTTGTACTTAATTTTAGTCAGTATTTAGCTATAACTTAATTTGTCAAAATTTAGATTAAGTTTCTTAATTTAACGTATAGCTGTCCATTTGAATGTATCGTTCGAAAAGGATAAAGACTAAAATAAATGATATCGATTTTGTTAAAGAAATTAGTTGTTAAAGTAAAATATTATTG